>NW_011503494.1:0-6784 GCF_000495115.2 Populus euphratica
GGAAAGAGAGAATTTCTATTTTGTAAAATATTTAAAAGGATTATTTTCAGTTTATATTATGAATGAGTATAATTGTTTTTTTTTTAAAAAGTAAGGAGGATTTCTATTTAGTATACTTGAATGATTGTTTAAATGTTTTTAAACTATAAAAATATTTTTTTTATAAAAAAGTAAGCAGGATTTCTATTTAGGATATTTGAATAACAGTTTACATATTTTCAAATTATAAAAATAATTAAAAAAAAAAAGTTAGTAGGATTTTAGTTTAGTATTCTTGAATGATAGTTTAAATATTTTCAAATTATAAAAATAATTTATACAAAAAACATATGTAGAATATCTGTTTAGTATACTTGAATGATTGCTTAATTATTTTCAAATGATAAAATTATTCCTTCAAAAAAAAAATAAGTAGGATTTCTGTTTGCTATAGTTGAATGATAGTTCAAATATTTTCAAATTATAAAAATAATTTATATAAAAAAAATAAGTAGGAATTTGTTTTAGTACATTTGAATTATAGTTTTAATTTTTTCAAATTATAAAAATAAATTATAAAAAATAGTAAGTAGGATTTCTATTTAGTATACTTATATGACAGTTTAAATGATACATGATTTCAAATTAGAAAAAATATTTTATATTAAAAAATGTAAATAAGATTTATGTTTAGTATACTTGAATGATAGTTTAAATTTTTTCAAATGATAAAAAAATTCTATTAAGAAAAGTAAGTAGGATTTCTATTTACTATAGTTGAATGATAGTTTAAATATTTTAAATTATAAAAATAATTTATATAAAAAAAGTAAATAGGATTTATATATAGTATACTTGAATGATCATTTGAATGTTTTCAAATTATAAAAAGTATTTTATATAAAAAAAGTAAGTAGGATTTCTGTTTAGTAAACTTGAATGATAGTTTTAATCTTTTAAAGTAATAAAAATAATTTATACAAAATGTATTTAGGATTTCTGTTTAGTATATTTGAATGATAACTTAAATGTTTTAAAATTATAAAAATAATTGTTTTAAATAAGAGTAATTAGGATTTCTGTTTAGTATACTTGAATGATAGTTTAAATATTTTTAAATTATTAAAATATTTTTTAAAAAAAATGTTAGTAGGATTTCAGTTTAGTATACTTCAATGTTAGTTCAAATGTTCTCAAATTATAAAAATATTCTTTAAAAAAAAGAGTAAGTAGGATTGTTGTTTAGTATACTTGAATGATAGTTTAAATGTTTTCAAATTATAGAAATAAAATATAAAAAAGAGTAAGTAGGATTTTTGATTAATATAGTTAAATAAAAATTTAAATGTTTTAAAATTATAAAAATAATTTTTTAAATAAAAAAGTAAGAAGAATTTATGTTTAGTACACTTGAATGATAATTTAAATCTTTTAAAATTATTAAAATAATTGTTTTAAATAAAAGTATGCAGGATTTCTATTTAGTATACTTGAATAATAGTTTAAATATTTTCTAATTATAAAAATATTTAAAAAAAAAGTAAGTAGAATTTCTGTTTAGTATACTTGGATTATAGTTTTAATGTTTTCAAATTTTAAAAATATTTTTTTTGGAAAAACAAGTACGATTTCTGTTTAGTATGCTTGAATGATAGTTTTATTGTTTAAAAATTATAAATTTGTTTTTTTAAAAAAAGGTAAGTATGATTTCTGTTTACTATACTTGAATGATAGTTACACTGTTTTCAAATTATGAATATAAAATTATTTAAAAAAATACAATTTTTTTTAGTATACTTGAATGATAGTTTAAATGTTTTCAAAATATAAAAATATATTTTTTTAAAAAATATAAGTAGGATTTCTGTTTAGTATACTTGAATAATAGTTTTAATATTTTCAAAATTAAAACATTGTTGTTTTTTTGAAAAAAATAAGTAGGATTTCTATTTAGTATACTTAAATGATAAATTAAATGTTTTTAAATTATTAAAACATTTAAAAAAAATGAGTAGGATTTCTGTTTAGTATAATTAAATAACAGTTTACATGTTTTCAAATTATAAAAATAATTTTTTTTAAAAAAAAGTAAGTAGGATTTCTGTTTACTATACTTAAATGATAGTTTAAATATTTTAAAATTATAAAAATAATTTATATAAAAAAAAGTAAGTAGGATTTATGTTTAGTATACTTGGATGATCGTTTGAATGTTTTTAAATTATAAAAAATATTTTATATAAAGAAAAGTAAGTAGAATTTTTGTTTAGTAAACTTGAATGATAGTTTTATTATTTTAAAGTTATAAAAATAATTTATACAAAAACATATGTAGAATTTCTGTATAGTATACTTGAATGATAATTTAAATATTTTAAAATTATAAAAATATTTTTTTTAAAAAAAGTAAATATAATTTTTGTTTAGTATACTTGAATGATAGTTTAAATATTTTCAAATGATAAAAATAATTTTTTTAAAGAAAAAAAGGAAGTTGGATTTCTGTTTAGTATACTTGAATCCTAGTTTAAATGTTTTTAAATTATTAAAATATTTTTTTATAAAAAAAATAGATAGGATTTCTGTTTAGTATACTTGAATGGTAGATTACATGTTTTCAAATTATAAAAGTAATTTGCATAGAAATGTATGTAGGATATTTGTTAAGTATACTTGAATGATTGTTTAAATATTTTCAAATTATAAAAAATAATTTTTTTAAAAAAAAATAAGTAGGATTTCTGTTTACAACATGTCAATGACAATTTACATGTTCTCAAATAATAAAAAAATTCTTTAAAAAAAAGGTAATTAGGATTTTTGTTTAATATAGTTGAATGATAGTTTAAATATTCTCAAATTATAAAAATATTCTTAAAAAAAAAGTAAGTTGAATTTCTGTTTAATATACTTGAATGATAGTTTTAATGTTTTCAAATTATAGAAATACTTTTTTTAAAAAAATAAGTATGATTTCTATTTAGTATACTTGAATGATAGTTTAAATATTTTAAAATTATAAAAATATTTTTTTTAAAAAAAGTAAATATAATTTTTGTTTAGTATACTTGAATGATAGTTTAAATATTTTCAAATGATAAAAATAATTTTTTTAAAGAAAAAAAGGAAGTTGGATTTCTGTTTAGTATACTTGAATCCTAGTTTAAATGTTTTTAAATTATTAAAATATTTTTTTATAAAAAAAATAGATAGGATTTCTGTTTAGTATACTTGAATGGTAGATTACATGTTTTCAAATTATAAAAGTAATTTGCATAGAAATGTATGTAGGATATTTGTTAAGTATACTTGAATGATTGTTTAAATATTTTCAAATTATAAAAAATAATTTTTTTAAAAAAAAATAAGTAGGATTTCTGTTTACAACATGTCAATGACAATTTACATGTTCTCAAATAATAAAAAAATTCTTTAAAAAAAAGGTAATTAGGATTTTTGTTTAATATAGTTGAATGATAGTTTAAATATTCTCAAATTATAAAAATATTCTTAAAAAAAAAGTAAGTTGAATTTCTGTTTAATATACTTGAATGATAATTGAAATGTTTTTAAATTATTTAAATATTTTTTAGAAAAAAATAAGTACAATTTTTGTTTAATATACTTGAATGATAGTTTAAATGTTTTTAAATTATAGAAATATTCCTTTATATAAAAATATGTAAGATTTTTGTTTACTATACTTGAATAATAGTTTAAATGTTTTCAAATTATAAAAATAATTGTTTTAAATAAAAATATGTAGGATTTCTGTTTACTATACTTAAATGATAGTTAAACTGTTTTCAAATTATGAAAATAAATTTCTTTCAAATAAAGTAAATATAATTTCTGTTTAGTATACTTGAATGGTAGTTTAAATATTTTCAATTGATAAAAATAATTTTTTTCAAAACAATTAATACAATTTCTGTTTAGTATACTTGAATGATAGTTTAAATTTTTTCAATTGATAAAAATGATTTTTTTTAAAAAGTAAATATAATTTTTGTTTAGTATACTTGAATGATAGTTTAAATGTTTTCAAATTATAAAAATAATGTATGCAAAAGAAAGTAAGTAGGATTTCTGTTTACTATAGTTGAATGATAGTTTAAATGTTTTCAAATTATAAAAATAATGTATGCAAAAGAAAGTAAGTAGGATTTCTGTTTACTATAGTTGAATGATAGTTTAAATGTTTTCAAATTATAAAAATAATGTATGCAAAAGAAAGTAAGTAGGATTTCTGTTTACTATAGTTGAATGATAGTTTAAATGTTCTCCAATTATAGTTTTAATATTTTCAAATTATAAAAATAAATTATAAAAGTCAGTAAGTAGGATTTCTGTTTAATATACTTGAATGTTTGTTTAAATATTTTAAGATTATAAAAATAATTGTTTTAAATAAAAGTATGCTGGATTTTTAGTATACTTGAATTATAGTGGTAATGTTTTCAAATTATAAAAATAACTTATACAAAAACGTATGCAGGATATCTCTTTAGTATACTTGAATGATAGTTTAAATGTTTTTAAATTATAAAACTAATTTAAAAAATAAGTAGGATTTTTATTTAGAATTCTTAAATAATAGTTTAAATGTTTTCAAATTATAAAAATAACTTATACAAAAACGTATGCAGGATATCTCTTTAGTATACTTGAATGATAGTTTAAATGTTTTTAAATTATAAAACTAATTTAAAAAATAAGTAGGATTTTTATTTAGAATTCTTAAATAATAGTTTAAATGTTTTCAAATTATAAAAATAACTTATACAAAAACGTATGCAGGATATCTCTTTAGTATACTTGAATGATAGTTTAAATGTTTTCAAATGATAAAAATATTCCTTTAAAAAAAAGGAAGTAGGATTTATGTTTACTATAGTTGAATGATAGTTTAAATTTTTTTAAATTATAAAAATAATATATGTAAAAGAAAGTAAATATAATTTCTGTTTACTATAGTTGAATGATAGTTTAATTTTTTTTAAATTATAAAAATAATTTATGTAAAAGAAAGTAAGTAGGATTTCTGTTTAGTATACTTGAATTATATTTTTAGTGTTTTCAAATTATAAAAATAAATTAAAAAATAGTAAGTAAGATTTCTGTTTAGTATACTTAAATGATAGTTTAAATATTTTCAAATTATAAAAATTATTTATTAAAAAAAAAGTAAGTAGGATTTTTGTTTAGTATACTTGAATGATAGTTTTAATATTTTAAATAAAAGTAAGTAGGATTTCTGTTTAGTATATTTGAATGATAGTTTAAATGTTTTAAATAAAAGTATGTAGAATTTCTGTTTAATATACTTGAATGATAGTTTAAATGTTTTCAAATTATAAAAATTATTTATTTAAAAAAATATGTAGGATTTCTGTCTAGTATACTTGAATGACAATTTTTATATTTTTCAATTATTAAAAATATTTTATATAAAAAAATAGGATTTCTATTTAGTATACTTAAATTATGGTTTCAATGTTGTCAAATTATAAAAAATAGTAAGTAGGATTTCTATTTAGTATACTTGAATGATAGTTTAAATGTTTTCAAATTATAAAAATTATTTATTTAAAAACAAGTAAGTAAGATTTCTGTTCTATGTACTTGAATAATAGTTTTATTATTTTCAAATTACAAAAGTATTCCTTTAAAAAAAAAAGCAAGTAGGATTTCTGTATATTATACTTGAATGATAGTTTTATGTTTTAAAATTATAAAAATATTTTTTAAAAAAATAAGTATGATTTCTGTTTACTATACTTGAATGATAGTTAAAATACTTTTAGATTATAAACATATTTTTTTTAAAAAAAAAAGTAAGTAGGATTTCACTTTACTATAGTTGAATGATTGTTTAAATATTTTCAAATTATAAAAATAATTTATATAAAAAAAGTAAGTAGGATTTATGTTTTGTATGCTTGAATGATCGTTTGAATGTTTTCAAATTATAAAAAATATTTTATATAAAAAAAGAAAGTAGGATTTCTATTTAGTAAACTTGAATGATAGTTTAAATGTTTTAAAATTATAAAAATAATTTTTTTTAAAAAATAAAAAGTAAATAAGATTTCTGTTTAGTATACTTGAATGATAGTTTAAATGTTTTCAAATAACAAAAATATTCTATAAAAAAAAAGTATGTAGGATTTCTGTCTAGTATACTTGAAAGATAGTTTTAATTTTTTCATATAATAAAAAATATTTTATATAAAAAAATAAGTAGGATTTCTGTGTAGTAAACTTGAATGATAGTTTTAATGTTTTAAAGTTATAAAAAATAATTTATACAAAAACGTATGTAAGATTTCTATTTAGTATACTTGAATGATACTTTAAATATTTTAAAATTATAAAAATTATTATTTTAAATAAAAGTAATTAGGATTTCTGTTTAGTATACTTGAATGATAATTTAAATGTTTCTAAATTATTAAAATATTTTTTTAAAAACAAAATAAGTAGGATTTCTGATTTCTATACTTGAATGATAGTTTAAATGTTTTCAAATTATAAAAATAATTTATATAAAAAAAAGTAAGTATGATTTATGTTTAGGATACTTGAATGATCATTTGAATGTTTTTTAATTATAAAAAATATTTTATATATAAAAAAAGTAAGTAATATTTCTGTTTAGTAAACTTGGATGATAGTTTTAATATTTTAAAGTTATAAAAATAATTTATATAAAAACGTATGTAGGATTTATGTTTAGTATATGACACGACTAAAAGATTGATGTCTTCTCCCAAGTGCAGGAGTGTCGAAGTAATAAATAACC
>NW_011503494.1:8953-10276 GCF_000495115.2 Populus euphratica
TGTTACCTTTAACAAAAAAACATAAATAATGTAATAATCCAATATGCAACCCACCATCATATGTTAAAGTAGGATTTCTGTTTAGTATATGTTGCGATGTCGCGGTCATACAAATAAATTACCCTAACTTAAAATACAACACACAAGATAATATAGAACAAGCAAGGGATCGATGCCACAAGAAAGATTTAGTTCAGAATTTTATGCTAGATGTTATGCAATTGGGGGGTTTTGACTTGTGATAATCTAAACTATGGAAGAAATTATACTAGCAAACAAAATTAATTAAAACCAAAATTTATCAAGAAAACAAACCTTGGTCACAAGCACTCATCCACCAACAGAAATTAGAATCGATCCTTGAAACGAAACTGCAATTTATATTCTGAATTTTTATCTTTTCTTAGCGGATCTGCTATATGACTAACCCTAATAAACAAACAATCACATTATTTGCATTAAAGATTTAGTTCAATGGCAACCCTAAGAACTAGATATTTGAGTGTTCTCCCTAAGTTTAATAACATAGTTTCATATGTCATAACTCCGGTTTTGATATCAAACTTAGCAATAGATTGTTCACAATAATAACTTAGAGTCCGCTCTAGTAATTATAAACAACAATCATAGAAAATATAAATAGAAAAACAAAATAAAAGGAAGAATAAATCTCATAGTTCTTGAAATCCGAAAGTTTGTTGTGTCCTTGTAACTAAGAAAACGAGCTTAGCCTTACATATCTATGAAACAACTACTCTTAAAGATAGAAGAAAGCATTATTTCTTGTTTGTAGAGAGGAGAGTTTGTGTTTCTTCACTTCTGACTGCTGCCTCCTTTCCACCCTCTTTCTCTTCTCTCTTTCTTTTTATATGCTAAGAAACCCTAGTCCCTATTTTACAAAATAGTCCTCCTTTAAGTTGATAGTTTACATTTAAGTATTTCAATAACTATTTTCCTAAAAAGGAGAATTAACCTTGCATGAAACCTTCAAGCTTTGACTTAGAGGAGCTAAATTACTGAAATAAAAACATGGATATCTATTTAGAAGCTTCGAGACGTAATTTGGACTCGTTTCTTTACGAAACTTGTTTGCTGGTAGAATTTAGTTTCTATCTTTGGAAACTCATATTATATGACATCTTTTTTTGCTGAAATTTAGAGCATTTATATACCTTTGAGTTAGGAATTCAAAAAAATTGATTTGCATAAATTGGACTTCTAGAGCTCCAAATATTGAATTTTGAATAGACAAAGGTCAACATTGATAGAATGCAAAATTTGACTTTGAAGGATGTGATTTCCATGATTTTTCTCTTCTTATTT
>NW_011503502.1:0-4714 GCF_000495115.2 Populus euphratica
TTTTCCTTTCATTTTTACTTAACCCATACATTCAACAAATACAGAAGAGTGTAGAAATGGCAAGTTCCTCAGGTCATCATATAAGAAATATTTGTGTTTTCGGTGGATCTAGTCCTTGGAAAGAAAATAAGTTTTTAGAATAGCAAATTATCTTGGTCAAGTGCTAGCTGAGAGAAAGATTCATTTAGTGTATGGGGGAGGCAGTCTTGAGTTAATGAGAGGTGTGTCAATAGCTGTATTTTTAGGAGGTAGTCAAGTTTTGGGGTTCGTCCCTGAAGCTTTAGCAGAAGCGGACATCATTGGAAAAACAATTGGAGAGGAACTTCAGGTCTCCACAATGTCGGCTCGAATGAATGCAATGTTTAACCATGTTGATGCCTTCATTGTTTTACCAGGTGGTCTAGGCACATTGGAAGAGATCTTTCATATTTCCTCTTGGGCCCAACTGCACATTCACCATAAACCCATAGGTTTGTTAAATGTTAATGGTTATTATGATAAGTTGTTGTCTTTTCTTGATCATGCTGTGGAACAAGAATTTCTAACATCTTCTGCACGACAAATCATAATCTCTGCTGTTATTGCTGAACAATTGATTGACCAACTACAATCTTTCATTCCTGTAATTGATCCTTCCATGAGTTGCATAAATTGGTCAACTAAGGAAAGACGTAAAAAGCTTAGATTGGATTTGAGCCTTCATTTGTGAATCTTTGTGTCTTTTGGTTTTATTATTGTGTTTTGTTGTTGCTTATATTTGTTTTAGTGTGTTTCAAGTTTGTCAATGTTCGTTATTTCAGGTGATATCTTCTATACTCTATCTTTCTACCTTTAAACATTGAGAACAATGTCTCATTTTAGTTGGGGGGAGAGGGTAGTAGCTAAAAAAAAAACTAACTATGTTTTCTATTTCATAAAGCATGTGCAAAAATTATTGTTACTATGATGGCAGAGTAAAGAGAACTTTTTATGACTCTTGAGACGCATATTAGTAATAATTCGTAACAAGGTCTATCATAATACTTCTTGAAATATTCAGATTTACAAACTCTCGCATTGTTATCACTTAATTCTGCTCATATACTTATTTAACATGTATTCTTAAACCTTAATTTACACACACACACTTTAACATATGATTGTGGGTTGCATATTGGATTATTACATTATTTATGTTCTTTTGTTAAAGGTAACAACTAAGGGGAAAAGATAGTATATAATTTAAAAAAAAGAAAAAGAAAAACAAAAAGAAAAGAAAAAAATGATGATAATAAAAATGTAGATAAGTTTGGTTTCGTAGCCTCCCTAACCTAAGCAATTAAGCCGGAAGGGGTGTTTTAACACCTAATACCCTAAAGTCAACTGACTTGGGAGCTATTAGCCCAACGCTTGTTACATAGGTTGAGGAGAAAAGCTTAAGGGAATCAAACATTGCACTATCTACATATCAGTCCTGCGACCTGAGTTACTAAGCTCGTAAGGGTGTCTCAACACCTAATGCCCTAAGACCAACTGGTTTGGGAGTCATTAGCCGAAAGCTCGTTACATGGGTTAAAGATGCATAGTGTTTTAAGTTATATGTATGTATATAAAAAAAAGAAAAAGAAAAAAAAGTCAAAAATAATAATCCCAACCCAAGGAAGTTAACCTTAAACATTAGAAATTGTTTTTTTGTTTTCTTCCAAGAAAAGCCCCATAATTATGTGTTGATAAATTGAGCACCAAAGAAAGGTTTATTAATATCTTGTTAAGAGGTATTGAGTAGATATATAAATTTAATGAGAGTTTGTTTATCCGGATAGATTAATGGAAGTTAAATGATGAATACCTTGCTTTGTGGAATTTGCAAATTGTTTTTCTATTTTAACGCTTTGATTACTAGGAACTTCTAATAAGCTGGTTGGGGGGTGTGATTAGTACTTAAAAGTGCATTTTTATCATGGTTTTATATCATCATTTTGCACTTAAAGTATCAATAACTCCTTAACTAAAGCATGTTTTATAATAATATATCTAATAATATAAGATACCTTTAATTTGTGGTAAATGTTCATTTTAAATGCAGGCCTATCACATAAATTAAAGAATTGATTGATGACTTTAAGAACTTAAATTGCAAGGGCAAAGAGATGACCAAATTTAGATAAGAGATGCCGGTGCAGTCCATACTAGAATACTGTTAGGTAATTGGGTCATATCTAGAGTTGTAGATCTCAGATTTAGGTCCAATTTATATGGATGGAAAGGTAAGACATAGGCCTACAACTTTTATATGGAGCCCAAGATCGAAAAACGTCATTTTCAAGTCCAAATTGTAGCAACAACAAAGAAGCTCGAATCTGTCTTCCAAACCAAGCACTGTTCAGTATTTGGCACCTCCTTTGTGTGTGGTTTCCAATTGAATAATAAGAGTTTATACTATACTTGTTTGACATACCATTAGTGGATCCTCTAACCTTGACATTGTTTGTTATCATTGTTTAATCCTTACGTTAATTTTCTATCTCAAAGTTCTTATCAATTTTTCTTCTTCTTCTGAATTATTGTTACTACTACTACTACTACTACTACTACTACTAATACTACTACTAGTATTATTAGTATTATTATTGTTACTATTATTATTGTTGTTGTTATTGTTACTATTGTTGTTGTTTATAATTTGTACAATTAACCTCCCTGTGGTTCGACCCCAGTCTTGTCAGGTTATTTATTACTTCGACACTCCTGCACTTGAGAGAAGACAACAATCTTTTAGTCGTGTCACTTTATAAGTTCATATACCACAACTCTAGTTTTGATATTAAACATGGTAATAGATTGTCTACAATAATAATTTAGAGTCCGCTCTAACAATTAAAATAAACAATCATAGGAAAAATAAGCATAGAAGAACAAACATATTCATCATATAAGCTGAAAAGAAAAGGTAAAATAAATCTTCAGTTCTTAAAATCTGAAGGTTTTTGTGTCTTTGCAGCCAAGAAAAAATGTTTAGCTTTGTATGTTTGTTGAACAACTAATCAAAAAGAAAAAAGAATGCATAATTTTGAGTTTCTTAGAAGAGGTGGGCATTTTTCCTCTTAGCTGGCTGCCTCCTTCTCTTCTCTCATTCTTTTTATATCCTAAGAACCCCTAAACTCTATTTTAAAATATAGTCCTCCCTTAAGTCTTAAGTAGGCAGTTTACATTTAAGTACTTCAATAACTATTTTTCAAAAAAAAAGAGAAATAGCCTTACATGAAATCTTCATGCTTTGACTTAAAGGAGCTAAATTGCTGAAATAAAAACTTGGATATAGGCTTAGATGCTTCAGAACATAATTTGGACTCGTTTCTTCATAAAACTTGTTTGTTGGCAAAATTCAGTTGTCATCTTTAAAAAATCATATCTCTCGTATATGACATCTTTTTTGGTTGAAAATTTGAGTGTTTATACATCTTTGAGTTAGGAATCCAATAAAAATTGAGTTTTCATCAATTGAACTTCTGTAGCCCAAGATATTCAAATCGGAATGGCTGAAGGTCAATACTAACATATTGCGAGATTTGACTTTGAAAGCTACGATTTCCATGCTCTTCCATATTTTATTTTCTTGCCTTATTACAGAAAAGTATGGATGTTACCTTTTTAATGTCATTAGAATCACTTCATTTCGACCTCTAGAGCTTATGCTCTACACAAAACATCAACTGAAGGTTAAATTTGCCAATTACCTCAAATTTACTCATTTTTGCATTTTTCATCCAAAAGTGCCTTCAAAGCATACAACAAAGAATATCAAGGCATTTTACATATAAAACATAGGCAAAACACTAGTTAAATGTGGGTGAAACTATCGAATAATATGGTTGCATCAAATACCCCCACACTTATCTCTTTCTCATCCTCGAAAAAGGATAGATAAAATCAAATTGAAGTTAAATTAAATCAAATCACAATGACTAATCTTCTAATCTCTCATCAATATCCAAGAATATATGCATTTTATACAAGAACACAATTAAGAAAGATAAATAGTATAAATTTTCATGAATTTATTTACATGCAAACTTCAAAACTCAATTAATCGTTAGGATTTAAATGAAATTTATGCCTTGCTAAAGTGATAGGTCCTCTAATTGATATACACTCCAACACTCATGTATTTAAGGTTTATGTGTTTAAATCTCTCAAATTGAATCAATGAATATATTCTATTGATTGTGCATCAAAAGTATTATTAAGTCTCTTATTTTACATATGTATTTATTGTTTTTATTTGGGTTTTTTATAATAATTGATGTGCTTTTTAGTAATGAAGTTTCTTTTAATGTTTTGATAGGTTTTTGGAGCTTAAACGAATTATTTTAGAAAATTTAATATCGAAATTTGGAACAAAGAATTGAAGAAAAATTTAGTTGAAGTTTGAAGCAAATCTTGGTTCAAATAAGTGCTCCAAATTTTCCCTAAAAAATCAATTCTATTCCAATCCTAGAAAAGATTATCATATGATCTATTTCAAGCCCAAACTTGCCTTATATTGTGTGTAAACTTTAACCATCAAATACTCAAGGTTTCAATATCAATCTTAGCCCAAATAATAGGTACATTTATAGCCTTATATGATGCTTAAATTCAACCCCAAATTTGCTTTCAAATCAGCTGATCAGCCCCAAATTAGCTTTCAAATCAGCCGAAGCAATTACCATGATCTTACATGTCCACACAACAA
>NW_011503502.1:4775-7000 GCF_000495115.2 Populus euphratica
CACATGGATGGAAAGCTGGAGGGGATATTTTAACATTATTTTGGGTCAAAAAGAAGAAAGAAACAACTCATAATAGAGGAAGAAAAACATGCACCAAAGTGGTTTCCAAGCTGGTCTGATTTGATTTTTTAGAACACCTTTCGATGTTTTGCCCATAACTTTTGACTCATATATCCAAATGAGCTGTTCTTTAATGATTTGGAAAGGTGACAGAATTTTTATGCTAGATAATTTTCTGATTTTGTTTAATTTGACTTGATAGTTTTCTAATTTCTTTTACTATAGCCTAGATAATGTCCAAAACCCCCCAAGTTGCATACCATCTAGATAAAAATCTAACTTGAACCTTCCTCGTGGGATCGACCTCTTGTTTGCTCTATATTATCTTATGTATTGTATTTTAAGTTAGAGTAATTAATTTGTGTGACATCGCTATATTATCTTATGTATTGTATTTTAAGTCAGAGTAATTAATTTGTGCGACTGTGACATCACAAGAACTGTACAATAATCATTATAGAAAAAGAATCATTTTGGCCGTATAATTCCCTTGGCTTTCCTTGCTTGTTAAATCTCATAGTCAAATTGTGCCAATCACATAAGACCGATTCCAAATCCACTAGCCACTCTATACCTATGACTACATCTAGTCCTTGTAATGGGAGAGAGAATAATATGACCGCAAAACAAAAACCTTGGATCTCCAGCTATATTGCTTCATATTTCTCGTGGCAAGAAAGTTGTCCTCTATCAACAATCTTCATATTGAATTTCTTGGTTAAAGTAATTAGTAAATGAAGGTGGCGAGCAACTATGTAACTTACAAAGTTATGGCTCAAGCCATTGTCAACTAGCACACTAATAGGTTGTTTGAAAATGAATGCATGTAATTTTATGGTATAAAGCCCCTTCCAACTTGAAAAACATGAAGAGTGATTTATGCTTGCTCTTCTCCTACTTCATGCTTTAACTCTTTAGTTATTTTCCCAAATTTGAGTCTATAAGCCATTAGTTTCACCCTCTTCATCTTTTCCTTCTTCAAGAAAAAAAATTTGTAAGGTTCGACACCTATGACTAGGGGTGAAATGCTTGATCTAGTTGAAGTAAAGGACTCTATCCCTTCTTCATTACATTTCTTCCTATGATAGATGCTTAACTAGAAAGCTAACCACCTATTTTAGAGCTATAGGTGTTGCTAAAAATGGTGGTGCTACGAAAAGGCATTATATAAGTGCAGGTCATACTACTTTTGTTTGCCCTTGTCTTCGTCTTCTTATGAGCTAGTAATCTTTCATCTTAGCTATCCTAATAGCTTTTCACAAAATCTATGGTTTAGCCATATGTACCTCATCTGCAGTTTCACCTTTTAGGCCTTCAATGAAAGTGCCAATAATGGTTGATTGAGGCCACTCAACAACCCTGTTGGCCAACCTTTTAAATTCACGTTAATAGTCCCAAATAGTACCATCAATCTTTTCGTCGTGTCAGCTTCATCAAAGCACTCATAGTAGGAGCCCAGTTTGCTTAACTCGGAACAAGGCTTCATCAAAGCACTCATAGTAGGACCGAAATGAGTTATGATCTCCCATTCAAATAAGCTCCAAGTAATCTTTAGTCCTTTATTTTTTTTGAACCCATTTGAGTTATTGCCACCACTGGTTGGCTTCACCTTTAGGTGAAAAGATGCAAGAGCAACCTTCCGTTCCTCCACAGACTCTTGAAATTTAAAGTACCAAAAGCTTTATTAAGCCATTCAATTGGGTCATCACCAAAAAAATTTAGAAAATCTATCTTGGTGAATCATGGATATTCACCATAAACCCATAGGTCTGTTCAATGTTAATGGTTATTATGATAAGTTGTTGTCGTTTCTCGATCATGCTTTGGAATAGGAAATTCTAACATCTTCGGCACGACAAATCATAATCTCTGTTGTTATTGCTAAATAATTGATTGACCAACTATAATCTTTTATTCCTGTAATTGATCCCTTATGAGTCACATAAATTGGTCATCTAAGAAAAGTCGTAAAAAGTTTAGATTGGATTTGAGCTGTCATTTGTGAATCTTTGTATCTTTTGGTTTTATTATTGCATTTTGTTGTTTCTTATATTTGTTTAAGCGTGTATCAGGTTTGTTAGTGTTTATTATTTTAGGTGATGTCTTCTATACTCTATCTTTCTACTTTAGGACATTGAGGACAATGTCTCATTTTGGTTGGGGGG
>NW_011503502.1:7142-7368 GCF_000495115.2 Populus euphratica
TTTGTTCTTTTGTTAAAGGTAACAACTAAGGGAAAGGGATTGTATATAATTAAAAACCAAAAACAAAAAAAAGAAAAAAAATAATGATAATAAAAATATTGATAAGTTTGGTTTCGTAGCCTCGCTAACCTAAGCAATTGAGCCCAAAAGGGTGTTCTAACACCTCAGACCCTAAAGTCAACTAACTTGGGAGCTATTGGCCCAACACTTGTTACATGGGTTGAGC
>NW_011503502.1:7817-10241 GCF_000495115.2 Populus euphratica
TCATTTTAAATTCAGGCCTATCACATAAATGAAAGGATTGATTGATGAGTTTAAGAACTGAAATTGAAAGGACAAAGAGATGGCCAAACTTAGAAAAGAGATGCAGGTACAGTCTAAACCGGAATACAGTTTAGTAATTGGGTCATAACTAGAGCTGCAGATTTTGGAATTAGGTCTGCTTTATATAGATGGAGAGGTAAGACATCGGTAATTGGGTCATAACTAGAGCTGTAGATTTTAGAATTAGGTCTGCTTTATATAGATGGAGAGGTAAGACATCGGCCTCCAACTTTCATAGAGCGTAAGATTTAAAAAGATCATTTTCAAGTCCAAATTATATCAACAATGAAGAAGTCCAAATATGTCATATAGCCGAACACTATTCAGTGTTTGACCTATATCTGGAGTTCTAGAAGTCCAAATAACCTCCAATTTTTTTTCTAGAAAGTTGAGACAATTTTCTAGAACTTTCATATTATCAAGTGGTTCCAATTGTGACATTATCAATGATATTTTTAGCATACAAAGAAGATAAATAGTGTCATCAAGTCAAGAGTTAGTCGCCCACTTATTAATTAGTCATCAAATCAGTAGTTCCCAATTTTGGCCTATAAAAGGAGGCATTTGTCATGCATTTAGGCATTTTGGTTTCGAGATTAAGATCATGCTCTTACTTTCTCTCTTTGTATTTTTGTAATGCTTAAGTTTTATTTTCATTAATATCTTGTTTATGTCTTTCAATTCCTTTCCTTTACTTAGTAAATGACTAATATAAATTTATATTGTATAACACTTGGTACAACAAATGCTTGACAATTTCATAGCATATATGGTATGGTATAACCGACAGCTGAGCTATGAAAGGAACTTGATTTGTTGTTAACATAAGTTATAATCACGAATGTCTGACAACATTTACAAGTATTAGCATAATTCAAATAAGATAACTAATGTAATCAAGTTAATAATTTATAATCTGATTGGAACCTCCTTTATATGTGGTTTCCAATTAAGTAATAAGAGTTTATACTATACTTATTTGGCATAATATTAGTGGATCCTCTAATCTTAACATTTGTTGTTATCATTGTCTAATCCTTACATTGATTTTCCATCTCAAAGTTCTCATCAACTTCTTCTTCTTCTTCTTCATTATTATTATTGTTATTATTAATATTACCATTATTATTATTAATACTATTATTATTATTGTTGATGATATTATGTTGTTATTTATAATTTATACAATTAACCTCCATATAGTTCGACCCCGATCTTGCCGGGTTATTTATTACTTTCGACACACCTACACTTGGGAGAAGACATCAATTTTTTGGTCGTGTCAATAGCCTTACACGAGATCTTCAAGCACTGACTTAGAAGAGCTAAATTGCTTAAATAAAAACCTAGATATCAATCTAGATGCTTTAAAAAGTAATTTGGATTCGTTTTATCACAAAACCTATTTGCTGGCAGAATTTACTTTTCATCTTTGAAAAATCATATCTCCCTCATATGATATTTATTTTAGCTGAAATTTGGAGCATTGATAGGTCTTTGAGTCAAGAAGCCAACAAAATTAAGTTTGCATCAATTGAATTTCTGTAGCTCTAGATATTCAAGTTGGAATGGTTGAAGGTCAACACTAACAAATTACAAGATTTGACTTTGAAGGCTGCGATTTCCATGCTCTTCCTTTTTTTTTCTTTCTTGCCTTAGATGTCCAGAAAAGTATGGATGTTAAATTTGTAATGCCATTAGATTCACTTTATTTTGACCTCTAGAGCTCACGCTCTATACAAAATATTGACTGAAGGTCAATTGTGTCAATTACCTTTAATTTACTCTTTGTATCTTTCATGCAAAACGTGCCTTTAAAACATAAAACAAAGAATATCAATGCATTTTATATATAAAACATAGGCAAAACACTAGTTAAAGATCAAACCTTAACCAAAAGAAAAACAGCAAAACACTAGTTAAATGTGGATGAAACTATTAAATAATGTGGTTGCATCAGGTCACTTATGGATTTTTCTTTCAAAATTTCTCTTAATTTTATTCTATCTAACATTTATTTTATGCCTAATAGTTTCACAACTAAATTCTTATTCCCCTACTTTTTATTCAAGAAACCTAATTGGAGAAATTAGGGATTTCTTCCGCAAACACTTAAAACTTTGAAGTTGTGCTTACTTACTTGATTCCTTACAAGCTTTTCTTCCAATTTTTCTTCTTCCTTCAAAGTCTTCTTTGATTCTCTCTCTAACAATAACTTTCTCTTGTTTATCTAACCCATAAAATTTGGTGTCACTTTGCTTCAAAAAATCTCACTACTCTTATCCATTACCTATTTTCTCATCTAAAAGTTTAAGAGAAAAATAAAAGGAAATGAAGAGGAATTTATCTCCTTTTTTTTCTCCA
>NW_011503499.1:0-2006 GCF_000495115.2 Populus euphratica
GTTGAATTTCGTGCTTTAGCAGCTGCAACTTTTGAAACAGTCTGGCTTCAATCCTTAATCACAAAATTTGGTTTATATCTTAAAAATCCTCCTCAGGTTTTCTGCGATAACATTGGTGCAACTCATTTCAGCCTAGATCCAGTGCAACACACTCGAATGAAACACATTGGCATTGATCTTCTTTTTGTTCGTGATCTTGTTCAGAAAGGTCGCATTACTGTTAGTCATGTTCACACTTTAGATCAGCTTGCAGACTTGCTTACAAAGCCTCTTCCACGTAACCGCTTTCAAGTCTTAAGATCCAAGATTGGAGTTACTGATGGTACCTCCATCTTGCGGGGGCATATAAGGAAAGCAATCACTCTCCCACAAATCACTCATTCAACAGCATCAGTTCCTCCACAAAATCCTCACTCACCGGAATCAAATCCTTATAATTAAATTGAATTATGTACAGCTTACAGTTAGTTATAGAATAGCAAAAGTTCAGGCTTAATAAGCTCCTCAATTCTATATTTATACATGTATAATGTAAATGAAAATGTGTGTGAAGTTATTCCATTAAACTATCTCCCTTTTATTCTTTAAAAGTTACAGGGTAAAAGAAATTCAATTACAATCTACTAGTTAAATTAGTAATTTAAATAATATAAAAAACACAATAAAAACAGAAATGCTGATAGAAAAATAACTATTTTTTTTTAAAAGTAAATTTGAGTATATCTATATTACCAAACAATTTAATATTATAAGGTGAAATCGTAAAAAATATATATATTTTTAAAAGACCCTATTAAATTGGGTGAAATTGAAAACCTCACGATCATGGGTATCAGATTAAGATAATCTCATAAAAAATAAAAAATAAAATTTAAATAATTAAATTGAAATAAATCAAAATATATATATATATATAAGTAAACCTTCATAACTTTTGAAATTGATGGTCTTGGTAAAGAACTCAAAGCTAACTCAATAGAAAGAAAACCGCAAAAGATAACAATACAAAACTCCAATAAAAAAGGATAAAAAAAACATTAGTTTAATAAAAAAGAAAAAAATCAAGCAAATTTGGATGAATTTTTTAAACCTGTTCTAATTTTTAAAATTTGGAACTCATAAAATTCTGGACACGAAATCAATCAAGAAACTTAATTCTAAACCAATTTAATATTGAATGATGAAATCATAAAAAAAAAAATAAAAAAAAAAAAGTATAAAATTTGATAGAAAAAAATCTGATGATGAAATTTGAAAAACAAATAAAAATAATCTCAAACAAAATAAATATCAATTAAAATAATGAGCATCAAATTTTAAAGATTAAAAAAAATCATAGAGTGTGAAATTGAAAAATATTTGTAATTTGATAGATTATATACATATTTAAAAACTAGTAAAGGGTGAAATTGAAAAACAATGTAGGGGCCTAACCCAATAAAAAACAAACTGCAAAAAAATAACAAAACAAAACCCCAAAGTATGGATAAAAAATATTAGCTAAAAAAAAAAACCAAATAAATCTAGACGAACCTCCTAAACTTGTTCTAATCTCTAAAACTCGCAACTCTTGAAATTCTAGACTCGAGCTCAATTGAAAAACTTAATTCTCAACTAACTTAATTTTAAAGGATGAAATTTATAAAAAATAATTGATAAAAAAAACTTGTAAAAGCAAAAAGAAAAAACAGCAACAAAAGAAAAATGAGAATAAAACTTGATAGAAAAAAAACCCAAAAGGTATGAAATTATAAAAAAATATTTAAAAATGATCATAAACAAAATAAATAGCAATTACAAGAATAAGGACTGAATTAAAGATTAAAAAAATTATAAGGGGTGAAATTGAAAAAAATAATTTGATAAATTATTTATATATTAAAAAATGGTAGGGGTTGAAATTGAAAAGCATTTGTAATTTGATAGACTAATTATAGATTAAAAATAATAGTTGTGAAATTTAAAAAACATTTATAATTTTATAGCTTATTCTAAAATATAAAAAA
>NW_011503499.1:3676-10252 GCF_000495115.2 Populus euphratica
GAATTGTTTTTTTTTTAATAAACACATACGGAAACACTATGGTCCATGATGACTATTTGTGTTAAATATGGCAAAAATTTCAATTTCCCAATGAAGTTTAGATTGGTGAATCTAGTTGCTTCTCTAGTTTCTCAAATGCATACTATATTCATTTTTTTTCAAAAAATAAAAATAAAAATAAAGTCAATGGGATTGATCCCTGAATTCTTGCAAATTTAATCACACAGAACCTCCTTGAGATAAATTGTTCAAATACCTCTACTTCAAATTAAAAAATGCAAATAATGACGTGTAACATTGATATTTAAAATTATTTTTTAAAAAAAAACAAGGTGGTTAAAAATAAATAAAATAGGTGCAAAACTAAAATAAATTGGGACCTTTGTTTTGCATCATCCATAATAATAATAATATAAAGACATTAATGTCAAAAGAAAGTGAAAATAAACCTCAAAATACTATGTATAAAAGTTTTCTCACATATGATGACATTTCCGAATATTTGATAAAGTAAAATCCATAATTACGTATAAAAGAAAGAACTCCTTTAAGATTTTTGATAGACTATTGTACCTTTAACATGATATTAATATTATAATTTATCTCAATGTTAGTATTTTTCTTTACCCCATCTTTTAAATAAGAAATATACCGACACAATAAATTATTATAATATAAGCCAATATTATTTCTTAAAAAAATAGGCCTACCTCTTCTTTTCTTTTTTTTTTACTATGTATCTTTTTAAAAATTACAGAAAACTTTAAATAACACGAAATATGTTAGCACGCACACACACCATATAACTAATTAATTGGTTAATTACACTACTTTTATTTATACAAAACACATTTATTTTTAATAAATGCATTTTTTATTTTTAATATTTTTTATGTTTAATTAAAGTAATAAAGATAATATTCTTAGAATAAAAATACTTTGTAAAAAAAAATTATAATTATAAAAATTTTATTTTACATCAAATCATTGTATAATTCAAAAGTTTCGCGAATAGGATTTTTGGTTTTTTAGCCTTTGAAGATGAAGATAAAAGGGACGCTTAGTATCTATACAAATTGAAAGGACAACATTTTATGCAGCCCGAATTTCTGCTCAATTTCAAGTTGGTCCTTGAATATCAACGTCTTTTTAGTTTTAATCCTTTTAAAGTTTTGATTATGCAATATGAGATGGAATTGAAACCAAATCAAAAAGTTTTTTTTTCTTCTTCAATGGGTCAATGGACAAAATTAAACAAGCTTTTCAAATTCTACTTTTCCAAAATAGTCCTTGGATTTTCAAGTCTTTTTAATTAAAGCTAAAATTAATTATAAAATCAGATATTCACTCAATTCAAGCCTAGCCTTGATTGAATTAAAAAGACCTTTTAAATTATATCAATTCAATACTGTGATCCTTAGTCATTGAATCCTTTCAATTACAACCAGTTTTTCTTGAATTGCATCTTTAATGTGCTTTTTAAACAATTAAAAAATTATCATGTCCCATTAAATCTTAAAAACTTTAGATTGATTGGTTTGGAAGTATATTTGTTTTTTTTTTGTTTTTGAATATATATTTGATTTTTTTTAAGAAAACAATATTAATTATAAAATCAATAGATGGAATGAGATTTGAATCCTTCATATCTAACTTTTCCAGCCCAGTTATTGCACCAATCACAAATAGAATTCGACAAAAGCAATCGCTCGAGACTTGAGTTCCAAAACACTTTAGCTAACCTCTGCATTGTTTTGCTGCTTCAAAATTCAATTAAAGAATTAAATTAAATATCGTCCATAGAATTCCCTTTAATTAAGCTCTAAACTGAATTTTTGTGTTTGCAATAATATAGAGCACCTGACTTCAAATGATTTTTAATTTTTAATTTTTAATCTAGAATACCTGCCCATTAATAAAGATAATTCCCTCTAATGATTTTCTCAATTTGATCAGGGGACAAATTTATCTGCAACTCCTCATTAAACAATATCTCTGTAAGCTCTATCCTTTCCTTGCAGCATCCGCTGATCAGGGGATGATTAGAGTAGGTTCTTCATCGTTTCATATAGCTCAAGACATTTTTGTGAACTTGCTGCTTTTAAATATCCTGAGATCAAAGAGTTATATATATATCTTTGTTGCATTAGGCAAAACCCCATTGACCACCTTCTTCCCAAAGACTACGAATCTTTCCATTTTGCACAAACAATTTATGAGATAACCATAGCTTATGGCATTTGACTTTTTCCCATTTCCTCCACTTCTTCAAGAATCTGGAAACACCTATGAAAAGCACACAACCTTCCATGACAATCTAGCCTTAACCCATGAATTTCCATTCGCCCAATAGTCAAAATGAGAATAGTTTTGAAATTTGGTCCGGTTAGGTGGGTCTATCCAGGACGCAGTCGATTAATGACTAGAATTGAATCGGGTTAAAAAACAAGACATGATGTGATTCAGTTGATTTGGCAAGTAGATCTGGTAAGACCCAGTTAAAAATCTTATTATAATATGTTAATTTTTTTTACTAAAATAATTTCATTTTAATTTTTTAAAAATAAAAATTAACTTGAATGAACTGCTGATTCAATCAAAATTCAATGACTCAACTAATACCTAAAATATAGATTTTTAACCAGGTCTGAAAACTATGAAAATGACACCATCTATACATGAAGCCCATGTTTCACAAGGAACACCAAAATCTCCACTGCCTCCTCGACTCTCCCTTATTTACATAATTCATTCAACAGAATACCACCTGTGTAGTTTAATAACCACTGAAGATTAGTTATCGAATAAAAATATCTTAAATTAAATATTACAATTTTAATGTCAAATTAAAAAAATCTAAAACCCCCACCACTCCTGTTTATCACTGTAGTAATAAATGTTTTTCAAAGTATTTTTTTATTTGAAATTATATTAAAATAATATTTTTTTTTATTTTTTAAAATTTAATTTTGACACTAGTGTATTAAAACAATTTAAAAAACCAAAAAAAAAAAATCAAGTAAAAAATTCAAGTTTTTGCCGAAAGACTTTCTAGCCACAAAAACAAAAAGAATTACCTAGGTTGCTAGGCAATATAATCTTTCAGGTATTTCATTCCACAATGATAAAAGAACAATCTCTCTATAAAATGTTTTCTTGCTAATTACCAACATATTCTTTCTGGATTTGTCAAAAAAATTATCTAAATCTTAAAATTTAAATCAAATAAAAGTTTTCAAACTTGAAACTTACACATGCATTTATTACCTTATATTATTAATTAATTATAATTAGAAAAAAATAAAAAAATAAAATTTAAAATTATAACTATCTAATTATCAAAACTCTAATATTTATATTAAAAAACCATCTCAAACCAAAACTTAAAAAACTTATAAAGTTGAGATTGTGTTTTTTACACAACATAGTCTTCAAAACAACTTAAAACAACATTTACTTCTTCATGCTGCCGACCTTCTTCTAAAAGCTTTTTCAATGTACCATACCAATTCTTACACTGTTTTTTTAAATTGGGAATCTTAATTTTACTTCAGAATTTTCCAAGGGCCATAATGATAAATTGAACAATCAATTTGTAGTTTTTTTTAAATAGCAAAAATAATTAATTTATAACTCACAATTGAAGTGAACTTGGATCATACGTAAAGAGAAAATAAATAAATGAAACATGAAAAAATATATTTTGATTTCTATGAGATTTTTTTTGATCTCCAGAGAGGAGAGAAGAAATGATTAGATTTTAAAATCAATTTAAAAGGTAGAAAATTTTGGATGAGCTAATTTGAGTTTAAGCTATTTGTGTTATATTATATATGGAAATTATTATTTTTTTCTAAATTTAAAAATTATTGATGTACTTTTTAATTTTTAAAAGAATATAATTTTTTTTTAAAATATCTGTAGTAATTAATCAGCTAGTTTAAATTAAATTTAATTGGATTAACCTAATCATTAAAAACCTAAATAAGTAAATTAAGTTTTACCATTACTCATTTTTTTCAGTTGAATTTAAAACTTAGTAGAGTCAGATTCTGAATCAAGAATTTCTTATTTAATTTATTAAATCAAGATAGGCTTATTTTATCAAGTAAAAATAAATAAATTCCATAACAGTTAAATAATTAAATAAAAAAAGAAATCTCCAGCCTCCATATGTTCTCAGCCAGCTGGTGAGATTCCAAATTTTGTTTCAGATCTGAGCCCATTTATGGCCCAAAAGAACACTCATATTCATAGCCCCTCTGAGTAGCAAAAGATATTGGTAACCAATTTGTTTCAGCCCATTTTGGAAAGCAAAAAAAAACAAAAATAATAATAATAATAATAAAATATTTCTCAAACAAGTGAGAAGTGAAGCAGGTGTTGAGGATCTGTTAAATTTTCTCTACTGTTCAGAGATCTGTTTCGTACGAACAACCCTCACCTCTTCTCTCCATCAATGCAACACTAATCCAACCAAAGCAACAAACACACATCATTTTGCAAGCGATATGGAATACAGGAAAATCAAAGACGAGGTAAAATCTCTACTTTTTTTTTTTTTTTCACCTGCGTTTTCAAAACTCATATGCGACTTGCAGGAAGATCAAATTGGGGATGGTGTTGTTGGAGACGCAGTAACTTCAAGAGGAGGTAAATTAATCTCGTCTCTATTATTAGATTGAGTGTGTTTGCTTGCTATTGCGGTTGCAAAGTGCTTTTATGTGGTGGTTTTTTAATGGCTGTGACATGAAATGCACTGCTTATTTGTACTGATTTCTATATGGATTTCCTTTATTGCTGGCTGCCGTTGATTGATTTATGCAGTTTCTCCATCCAAGGTTACTAGTTTTCCGACTGGCTCAGTTGACCGGTTGCGCTGGAAGCGCAAGTAAGGCCTGCTGTTTTTATTTTTATGGATAGTTATAATTCATAAATTTTGGATTTTTTTTAGTTATCTTTTGTTTGATTGGATTAGGATGGTTGTTACGCTTGCATTAACGATTCTTACAAGTTCACAAGCAATACTTATTGTTTGGTCTAAGCGAGCTGGCAAGTATGAGTATAGTGTTACTACAGCGAATTTCATGGTGAGGACATGGTGGCATTTGTCTAGGTTTTCTACTTGGCTATTATTTTTGTTGAAATTTTGTTTCTCTTTCTATAAATAGGTAGAAACTTTGAAATGTGCATTATCACTCGCTGCGTTGGCAAGAACATGGAAGAAGGAAGGCGTTACAGAAGATAACAGGTTATTTTTATAGGGTCTACTATTTTTTAATGATTTGCTTCTCTTTCTCCTTTTTAAAGATTAGGAATTTTTAATTGTGTCAATAGGAGTTTTTTGGCTTGTGTTTCATGCTACATTAGGATTATTGACTTTTCCTCCCATTTTTTGATTTTCTTTATCTCTTGATACTGGCACTTATTTTTATTTTGTAATGTTTGGTAATTGCACTGCAAATTAGAATAACTAAGTGTTGTTGAATGTCTTATGCTGTCTGAATCCTTCTATCGAACTAGGTTGAGTACAACATTCGATGAAGTTAAAGTTTACCCCATTCCCGCAGCACTTTACCTTGTCAAGAATTTGCTTCAGGTGAGTTTTCCTAGTTGTTTGTTAATTATAAGTACAAGCTGCTTTCTGAGATCTTATTGTATGTATTTTGTGTTTTGTGTGGCAGTATTACATTTTTGCTTATGTCAATGCCCCGGGCTATCAGATATTGAAGAATCTCAATATTATTAGCACTGGTGTCTTATATCGAATAATACTTAAGAGAAAGTAAGGTTTTTTTACTCTGTTTATGCTAGATTTAATTGGTATATACATTTAAGCACTAAAACTCAGTGAATGGATGAAACTAGTGATGGATATTTTAATCAACAAAGACTTGGCAAAACTAGGCATTCTTTCCTGACAAGTATATTTGTGTTTTTCTAATCTTTTTCAGGTTAAGTGAGGTTCAGTGGGCTGGTTTCATACTTTTATGTGCTGGCTGTACCACAGCGCAACTAAACCCTACGTAAGTTGATAACCATCCCATTTCCTATTGCTTATGATAAAAATGTTCCAGAGACATCTCTTAGCATCACTGCTTCTCATCTTTTGGCATCCTGAACTCAAAATCTTCTCTGTGATTGTCATATATAGAGTTTCAGTTTGATTGACATCCATATTGCATCTTTGTGTTGTGATAAAAAAAAAAAAAACTGGCCTGTGGTCAAGTAATCAATCCTGGCTTGTGGTAGGTGGCATTTTTTTTTTTTGAACATCGTGTGTGTTCAGGTAATGTTCAATGCCGTGTATCTATAGCAAAAGCTAATATGTTTTTAGTTTTTAGAAACTGTCCTGTACTTGGAAATATTGGTAAACATTTCAAACCATCAATCAATTTTGATATAGCCATGCATGAAAAGAAAGGGTTTAATATCCTTTGTCCCTCACTTCACTATTAGTGTAATCCTATTGTGAAATTCAAATTTGTTTTAGTCTATTGAATTGCCATGCTAAAAATGATAATTTGTTTGCAGTTCAGACCATGTTCTTGAAACACCTTTACAAGGTTGGATGAT
>NW_011503508.1:0-1682 GCF_000495115.2 Populus euphratica
AAAATATATATTTCTTAAAACCACGCATAACCTATCTAGTGCCTTATTGATACTTTATGACTATTAAAACTCTAAAAATGCTAAAAAAATAGGTTGACAAAATCTAATAATTAAAATCTGAAAAATAATAAAAGTACATCAAAATTTATGAAATAATATTAAATTGAATCAGTGATTTTACGAAGATTTACCCTCCACAAGATTGAAAGTTCTCATGTCAAGCATAGTCAGTGCTGATCAAATAACTTTCATATCTATGGATTCAGGATGGCAAATGAAATAGCTTATGAAGTGTTTTTTTAGTATTGCGGTAGTTGTTATGGTTATAGTTTGAAAAATATTATTTTATAAAAAATATTTTTAATTGAGATTGGTCTGAAAAAATTAATATTTAATTAAAACTGTGGTTGAAATTGAAGTTATAATATAATTTTAAAAAATATATATTAATATTGATGGTTTTTAATTTAAATATTGTAAATTTAACTATCCATAATTCCATCACGTATAAAATATATTCGACAAGTACTATAATTTTTTTAGTTTTTTAAGTGCATAACAACATTAGGTAAAATATAATCAGGAATAAAATATATAATTTTTATTTTTTATTTTACTAGATCAAACTTGGTTCAATATATTTTAAATTTTGAATCGGAACCGGTCCAATCAGAACAAGTTGGACTGAAACAATGTAGTTAGGCTACACTAGAAGAACAATTTATGCCATATTATTCATGCTAATTCTATTATAATATTCATACTAATTAATTAGCATAGTGAAGCAGTATTTTGCTGCTTTTTTTTTTTGTTTTCATCTCGAATACAAATTTATATGAATCATATACAGTAAAATATATTTTATTTTTAACCAAACAAGTTACATCTAGATTTTTAACAAAATACAAATATAACCTCATTAACAAACGGACCCAAAGTGAAAAAGGAGTGGGAAGCATGGGTTTACTCTGAAAGTAGATTTTCACGTCGTCTTTTGACTCTGTTTTAGGGTGTATTGGAAGAAGTAAAGTGGATATCTCTAATACACAAATGCATTCCTGGTAATAAATTTTCTACACTAATCAATGGCTCACTGAGTCAAGAGTTTGGAGGGAAGGTGGATTATGTTAAGGTGATCCTCTTTCACCATTCTTATTTAACTTTGCTGTGGAGAGGTAGACATTATAGGTGTTCGAGAGTATAGGGACGGTTATTTTTAAAAGTTTTTTATTTAAAAATATATAATTAAAATATTATTTTTTATTTTTAAAAGATATTTTTAATATTATTATATTGAAATGATTTGAAAACAAAAAAATAAAAATAATTTAAAGTAAAAAAATTTAAAATATTTTTAAAATAAAAAACATATCTGTTTTAAATGGGATGCATTAGTAGTGAAATATTTAGGAATTTCATTACGTGGTAACCCGCTTTCAACCTGGAAGCCTGTCATTAATAGAATTCATACAAGGCTGGAGTGTGGAAGGGAAGATTATTAAGCATGTCTCAGAGGGTTTGTCTCATTAACATAGTTTTGTCCTCACTTCCTTTGTATTATATATTTGTTTTTCTTTTTTTTTAGATTAACGTGGGTGCCCGGGCCAGTTTGCGCGCACCACGACTAATCCCACGGGTCTTGATGTTAACGACCATGTAAGCCTCCAGTGGCCATCATATGA
>NW_011503508.1:1917-10199 GCF_000495115.2 Populus euphratica
AGGGTATAGAAAATCTTTTATTTTAGTTGAAGAGTTGGCATGTAATATTATAATTATTAAAAATATTAATTAAATTTTTTTGTTTAAAAATTTTAGATAAGAAATTAATTGTATAAATAAAAAAGTATTAATATTCCTAGTATGTTTTTTCTAAGGTAAATTATATTTTTTTTATTGTTTGTTATGGTCTGATGATGTCTATTTCTGCTAGTCTACAATGATATATGTGTTATGATAAATAAACCTTGATTTTTTAGGTTAAGAACTCAATTTAGAAAGTTTAAATATCCTTAATTATCATCGAGACTTCTTTCAAGATAAAACTAGGTTTTTTTTACTATCGCGTCATTTCAAATAACATTTTAGATGAAATTCCTTGTGAATTTTATTTCTAGTTAATTTTATTTTTATATTAGAAGTGAATGAGTTGTATTATTCATAATAATATTCTGGATATGAGCTGCATACATGTTTTTTTTTTATCTTTATATTAAAATAGGTAATAAAAATATTATTTTTAATAATATTTTTGATATTAATCATTTTAAGATCAAACACTACGAAAAAATATAGAATACCAAACATGAACCAAAAAACATAGGTTCCAAAATAGACTAGATTTGGTAAAAAAAAAAAGAGAAGGCATATACACATTAAAAATTACATAAGGATCAATAATCTAATATTCTTTCACTTCACTTTTCAGTTAAACATCACGATTGTTATAAACATGAGTTTCGGTCCTAAACTAAAACCCTATGATTAAATGTGATTTAAATTGTGTTATTGATGCAAATAAATACTAGATTATTGGTTAATCATGCATAAAAAAGGATTATATGCAAAGAAATAGACTGAAATTGGTCCAAATCAAGAATCTAAGATAATATTTTTCCAAGAACACGAAGAACATTGCCTAAAAACCCAGAAAAAATAGAGCAATGAGGCAACCACTTCCAAGCCTAGAAATGAGCATTTTTGGCTTTTAAAACATATCTTTTTTTATCTCAATAAATCACAATATCATATACAAACATGTTTGAATCTAAAAAACTAAAACAAAATCAAAACATCAAAATCAAGCAAAAGGTACTAAATAAAAAAAAACTTAAAATAGATTATATCTTTACACAACATGGATTCAAAATTGATTTTCTAAATTCATTTTCTACAAGAACAGGCCTAGCCAACCCAAGGTGAAACACCATTTCTTTAACATACACAGCTTAATTTAACAAAAACTAAAACAACATTATATATAAAAAACAAACTTGAACAACAACTTTAATGTATAAAAAAAAATTCAAAATAAACATCATTAAATAAAAAACACTACAACAAATAGATAAATACAACATTACTTATTAAGCATTCAAATTTTTTTTTAATGCTTATAAACATAAATATAAAAAAAAGTAAATTGAAAAAAAAATATCAAAAGCAGGTCACAAAGGATCTACTTTGGATCATAAAAGTATACCTAGAAAAGCTACTCTCTTTAGTTTTATTTTAAAATTTTTTTGCCTCTCATACACTTGCAAAGCTAAGAAATCTTTTGTTTAAGTTCTTCTACCTCTACACTTGTGTTTTTTTATTGATATTTCTCTTTTTTTTCTCATCCTTTTTTTTTCTCCTTTATCTTTAAGCTTAGGGGGTATTTATAAGATTTTACTAGAGTTTTTGGAGGTTTTGAATCCATTTCTGATATCTTGATTTTGAGGGAAGTGTTGTAAACCCTTGATAAGAACCTATTGAGAAGACTTTGTGTGCGAACACATGAAAAATAGGTCAGTTTTTGCTTGATAGTTGCACTATCAGGGCTGAATGGGTTGCCTCTTTTGAGGTTTCCATTGAGCAATTATGACATCATCGTTTGCCTTAGACTACTTGATGTTGGTAGAAGGGATGTACACCTTTCAATTGAATCCAACCTTACTCAATTTGAACATTTGTAGCTCCATATTTATATGTTTGAAGTTGCTAACTTGATCAGTCAAAATTGTCAAAAACATAGGCCAATCAATCAAATGACATGTCACTCATCTTTTCTTTTAAGTCTGAACGACGCGTTATTTAAGGTTTTTGACTTGAGATTGAAAAATTTTAATTAAGCCCCTATTCTTTCAATTTCTTTTAATTATACTTATAATCGCCTTAAAACTTTTAATTTCATGCAATTTCATTCCTGAGAAGCTCAATTATCACCCTTTAAGTTGGACACTTATTTTATTTTGATCCTTATTTATGAAGTTTTGTATTTTGACCCTCAATTAATCAAAACTTTTAATTTTTTCAATTTGAACCCTGATTTGATCAATTTCAGTCCTTATATTCATGTGTTTTTTCTAGTTTGGTTCTTAATTTCGGATTTCTTCAATCAAGTCCCTAATTGTTCATTGAACTTCAATATTTATGCAATTAAGCCATTGATTTGACAAAATTAACTTTTAAAAATTGCAATTTGACTCCCAAACTTGTTGATTTATTGATCAAGTTGTTTTATTTTTTTTTTCCATTTCATAGAATTAATTTTAACATTTCTATCAAAAAAATATTAATACACATGTAACCACGTACCGAGGATACTACTTTTTATAAATGCATAAGTGGGGACATGCATAATTTTTTGGCCGAGCAAAAATTTAGTCTTGATATCCTAAAATCTAGTCTAAAAACACCTGGACACTAAAGAGACGCTTGATGGGTACTGGGGCAGAGACAGAATTGGATTTTACATGAATGCATAAGGATCATCACTTGATTATACTGTATTTGACTTTTTTTGAGTTTTATATAGGTACTTATTATTCTAAAAAAGCCCCTAACCATGAAAAAAAGAAAAAAAAAGAAGACAAAACTAAGATAAGTGAGCATCAAACATCATTATGAAATGATCAACATGCATTTTGCAGAAGTTTGATGCATCATTATTTGATATGGTGATATCTCTTGTTTTTCAAATTATTTTTAATTTTTTTTAAATATCAAATTAATTGTTTTAGATGTTTTTTAATGAATTTGATGTACTATATCAAAAAATAAAAAAATTATTTTAATATATTTTTAATTAAAAATCATTTTAAAAAGTATACAGAACCATATTAGCAATCACGTATAGATGAGTCTGTTCCAAACCCATGTCTGGTCTTACTGAATCACAAACCTTAAGGTTATAATAGGCATAAACTATTATGGTCCTAGGGTTTATTCTGTTTGATTAGTAGTGCACTGGGAAAAAACTCAGCCTATGAAAACAGCAAGGCCATCACAGTCGTATTTTTGAAAAACTTGGGTAGCTATTTTTAGTCATGAGAAAATGTTTTTTTGATGATCAAGACCAATATAGTCTTCCAAGATTTCCTTTTGGTGTGCCTCAGTGGTTACGCACGCATTAACGTTGTTCACGATGTTTCTTGGTCATGGGTGATGCCTGATAACAAGGCCAAATGCAAATTCACTTGTCTAGGTACTCATTATTATGCATGTTAGGTATTGAAAGAAAGGAACAAGTGTGTTCAACGTTTGTACAATTTCTGAATCAAAATCGTGCTTATCTTCTGGCTTATAATCACTTGTGGATTTTCAATTCTTGTTCTAGTTTTACAGGACAAATGGTTTTCAAAGAATTTCAATGGTTTTGATTTATGTAGGATATATATACGCCATTTTCACATTCCTTACTCTCAACTCCTATGTGATTTCCCCCCTCCTAGCTAGCTAACATGGGTGCATAAATCTCAACAACAAATCATACATCCACTGCCTAAACTAGAACCAAGGAAAATCTTTTTGTGATCATCATCAATCCCTGACTACTAAACTCTACAACTTTATATAAGTGCTCAAACATCCATTAATTGCTAGCACACCACCTGTTCTTCTCCACTTCCTCACCCTCTTTTTTCAAAAGAAATGTTGCAAAGAAAAGAGAACATAGTGATGTTCCCATTCATGGCACAAGGCCATATCATACCTTTCCTAGCGTTAGCCCTTCAACTAGAACAAATAAAGAAGTATACCATAACCTTTGTTAACACTCCTCTTAACATCAACAAACTAAGATCATCGATCCCTATAAACTGCTCCATTCACCTTCTTGAAATCCCTTTCGATAGCTCAGGCTATGGCCTGCCTCCTGGCACTGAAAATACTGACTCTATTCCTAACCATCTTATAGCCAACCTTCTCCATGCTTCTTTGTCTCTCAAACCTTCATTCAGGAAACTCATTTCTGATCTTGTTAAGGAACAAAATGGCCACCCACCACTCTGTATAATCACTGACATTTTCTTTGGCTGGTGCTCAGAGATTGCACATGAGTTCGGTGCATTTCATGCCATATTTTCTGGAAGTGGAGGTTTTGGTATTGCATGTCACTACTATCTGTGGTTAAACCTGCCTCATCAGATGAAGAATTCTGATGAATTCACTGTACCAGATTTCCCTGAAGCTTCTAAAATTCATGTAACGCAGTCGGCAGAAAATTTGAGAGTAGTCAATGGAAGTGATCTCTACTCTGTGTTTCTACAGAATGTACTGCCTGAATGGATGAATTCTGATGGGATTTTGCTGAACACAGTGGAGGAACTTGACAAGGTTGGATTGGAATATTTTCGGCTTAAAATTGGCAAGCCAGTTTGGTCAATTGGGCCAGTTCTCCTTTCCAAGAGAAGCCAAGATCAAACTGCAACCACAACTGAGCTGTGTAAAAACTGGCTTGATACCAAACCTGTGAATTCAGTTCTTTACATATCATTTGGTTCACAGAATGCAATATCTGCACCGCATATGATGGAATTGGCAGTCGCATTGGAGGCTAGTGGAAAGAATTTTATCTGGGTTGTTAGGCCACCTGTTGGCTTTGACATCAACATGGAATTCAAAGCAACAGAATGGTTGCCTGAAGGATTTGAAGAAAGAATGAAAGATTCAAAAAGAGGGTTATTAGTGCACAAATGGGCACCACAGGTGGAAATTCTGTCTCATAAGTCTATATCAGCGTTTTTAAGTCATGGTGGATGGAACTCGATAATCGAATCTTTAAGCCATGGAGTGCCATTGATTGGGTGGCCAATGGCAGGAGAGCAATTCTACAATGTCATGCTTTTAGAAGAACAATTTGGAGTTTGTGTGGAGGTGGCTAGAGGGAAGAGCTGTGAGGTTAAGCATGAAGATATAGTGAAAAAGATAATGTTGGTAATGGATGAGACAGAGAAGGGGAAGGAAATGAGAAAGAAAGCATTGGAGGTTAGGGATTTGATTATGGATGCTGTCAAAGATTTTAAAGGGTCTTCTGTCAAAGCCATGGATGAGTTCTTGAATGCTGCATTGCTGAGGCAAGAAGAGGCAATGAGGACAGGTGATTCATGAAGAATGATTGCTTGCCTTTTGACCATAAACATTCAAAATTCTCTGTTCAAGTTGCAATTACTGTATGTGCTACATATAAAAAAATATAAATATATTTAGTTGAAAAAATAAAAATATAAAATAAATCCGTTTTAAAAATAATTGTCTCTTCGATCTCGATACGGTATTTAACCGCTACCTGAATATTTCATTTCAACTAATTTCACCTAGATTATGCTCTCCATGTTTCATTTCTAAAGTCAGATCTCCGATGACATGGAACAGTTTTTGAAAAAACTACAAAACGTTGTTAAATGATATCACCAAATTCATGTTCCGTAATTTGACCCCACTAGAAAAATTGCCAGCAAAATCCAACAAAAAGATAAATTCAGGTTCAAAACTCCATTATGCAACAAAAATCTTGTCCTTGCGTTATCTCATTATAAAAAGAAAAGACAGTATTCTAATAGCTCATATAAATCACATGATACTGCACAGGTCAGGTTCACCAGCCCTGGCGTTTCGTGGCGGCGGCGGCGCTTGTGGAAAGTACATGGGGGGCAGCTCATAGTATGGGTAGGATACGTGAGGAGATGGGTAATGGTGTTGTGTATTGTTCAAATATGGATATCTTGCATGCATGCTCTCCCCATAGGTATTGTAGTAACCGTAGCCATTGCCATGCACCATAAGCCTATACTGGTATTGGTTATAATTTGCCTGGCCAGCTGCTGCAGGTTCCCTTAAAGGGTTGCCTGCTTGACCCGGTACATGATCGGCTAACCCTTCTGCAGATGTTCCGAAAAAAATCAAGTGAAAAAAATTTAATTAAATGGTGATACTATTTATGAAGAGAACGACATGAACTATTTTTAACCTACTCGTCTTAAATCCTAAATCATTGTTATATAATTGAGTTCGGATCCAGCCCAATCCAAGATCTAGATGGCTGGTTGATTGAGTCAAACTATGAATTGATGGATCAACCCTTTTTTTAATCGAAATTTAAGAAAAAAACGCTTGATTCGTAAAAAAAAGAAAGTGGTTTGACATGAAATATATATTATCAAAACAGCCAAGCTTTGACAACTCACTGGGTTGTCCTGTTGGATTGTGCTATGTTCATAACTATATCATAAGCCTTGAACCTTATGGTATAAACTAAATATATGGTTAAATCTCTGTTTTGTATATAAATCATTTTACAGAACCAAATATTTAAGTGACTAAACCCCGAAACAAGTCAAGGGAAGAAAAGTACTTCTCGTTTGGATCATCTGTCTATTGCAACTGCATTGAGTAGATTGGCAACCTTCTTTTCCATTAGAAGAATCCTGCTAAATATTAAACCAAAGAATTAAGTTATTACATATTTTTTTAAAATAAAAAAAGACAGAGCAATAGAAATAAGAAACTCAAGGAATAAAAAGTGTGCTTACCATGTTTTTCATGAGGGTAAAAAAAAACTAAGGTTATGAAGAATTCTCTCTAATTGACAAGAAACATAAGATTAGGGTTCTTATAATGATGACGGCTATTGCTGAAGTAAGTCCTAATTGAGAGAAGATTGAGTTTTGTAAATTGGGTTGGATTTAATCACATGGAAAATCTTATTGCTACATTAAGAATGATAATTACCTAATTAAATATCGTAATATTGTACCTAATTACATATAAAAAAGGTTAACCTATATTAACATTACACGATAAATTAAGTTAACTTATTGGAGATTTGATCCCGTGACTTAATTAACCGTTAATCACTCCCCAAGAGATCCACAACAAGATTTATTTTACAATTTCTTGATCGAGGTTTAATTAGAGAAGCGATTTAATAATTCGGATATACAAGTTCGGAAGAAGGGACCTAACCAATTTCATGTGATCCCACTAGCCTTCCATCAAATAGACTCAGGCCTGGTTTAAAGAGGGAGTCTCGGGCTGTATGGACCTGTACTTCAACAATAATCACGAACACTACCATCACTTCATTGTTGCAAACCAAAGCAACCTCATCATCACCGGCCATAACAACTGAAGCCATTATAACCGTCATTTTATCACCGTTACTATCGCCATACGTTCAATGCCACCATCAGAATCGCGCCCTCTCACAGCCAACACCACTCGCCACCGTCACCTTTTCACCATTCTCACTATCATTTTCGACACCTCCACATCGTCATTGCCACCATCTTATTATTAAAATAATCATTATTATAAATCAGTGTCTGAGATCTTTTAGACATTTTGAATGGGATTTAGTTTTGAAGCCTTGCATCTATTTTATTTTTTTAATCCTACATTGGAGTTCCAACAACTTGATAAACTACCTAGATTTTTACTTTGTTTCATTAAAGAAAGAGGTATTTGTTGCATATGAAATTCTTGTTTATTCTTTGTTGCATCTGCACGAGCAGTACTAGAATATTGAGAAAGGCCACTTTTCTTTCATTCTTAAAAGTGCTGAAGGACAATTCTCCCTAATTTATTGATAAAATCTTCTAGTTTTGATTAAAACTATAAATTATAATTGAAATGTAAATTTTTTTCGGATGTAATTCTCTACTGCGTAGTGTGAACATAGTCATCATAAAATAAATATGCAGATAATTTTTTTTCGGATGCTGCGAAGTGTCAGCATAGCCATGATAAAGTAAACATGCAGTTAAAAGAAAGCAAGCTGCAATTCACTCCAATACATTTGATGAAAAACAGAAGAAAATTTTAATTTTAGCATTAGATTGCAATTCCACTTATTATAATAATTGTGTGTTAAAGGGGACAATCCTATTGAGTTTGGAGAACATTCTCTTGGCCACTATCAGTGCAAAAGTTAGCCGCTATTCTGTGTTGAAATAGAATTTCTTGGAATTCTTTTTGCCTGCTCTCTCATCAGCATTGCAGCATTCAAGAAATCATCGATGGCT
>NW_011503515.1:0-10087 GCF_000495115.2 Populus euphratica
TATTTCATGCTTTCTCTTCCAGCGATGGCTCCAGTGTTGCCTTACAAAGCAGGGACTTTATATATATATTTATAGCTTTTTTCTCCCAAATTCACGGGAGAGTGTTTTAATTTTTTTTTTATTTGCATGCTTAGTGCTGATTGGGTGTTATTCACATCAGTTTTTTAGTCCACCGAGGAAAGTCACATTGTGTTTTGAGAATTGTACTAGACTTGAAGTTGAAGTTCCCGTTTGACTTCAATTTGCTTTTCATGAAAATTTATTATTATTTTTGTTTAAAATTATATTTTTTAATGTTTTTAGATTGATTTGATATCTTGATATTAAAGATAAATTTAAAAAAATAAAATTTGATGTATTTTTAAATATAAAGTATTTTAAAAAATAATTGTTATCATATTTCCCAACACTCTTTAAAAGAAAAAAATAGACAACTACCCTTCTATTGGCCTACTAATTGTTGGCTCTAGACTTGATATATACGAAGCTGACAATATTAGGATTCATTATATTTAGCTGAATGCCAATATCATATTAAGTTTTGTGTGAATGTTAAACTAATTTGAGCATGTTTTGCGCGGGTCATTTGGAGTTTCTGCGAGTGGGTTGCAGGATGATGCAACAGGTAATGGGGATCTAATTCAATATAGGAGAAGTGTTTTTGTGTATTCCCTAAGCAGCATAGTCATCCTTTAATACTTATCAATCTATTTCAGATACACATAGGGCTAGTGTTTAGCTGAACGGGAACTATTCTCAATCATGGTTTGACAAACTCCCTTCTTTTTAAAATTCCGGTCATATCTACCTCTGCAAAGGACTATCTTTTAATTTTTTATTTGTCTGACATCTTTGTTGCCTTGCTTTTATTTGTATAGCCATAATTTAATAGGATTCCTATCCCTGGAGTTTGTATGTGTGGATTGGCTATATCTGAAAATGCACATGAATCTTCACTTTTCAGGTTGTGACAGCAGAGAAGGCCATCAAAGGTGGATTGCACGAAAAGCTAACAATGACGGTGGCAGTGCCATATCTTTGGGGGGTTCCACCTGCTTCCGAAACACTCCGTCTTGCTGTGCGGAGTGGTGGAGGGATTGTAGAGAAGGTTTATTGGCAATGGGATTTTTTGTAAACAAAGAATGGACCAATGTCCATTCTGTACATAAACTAAAAGAATTGTCTTATGTAAAAAAAAATCGATTGTCGTTGTATTCATGCTCAATGTGAGCTTCATGTTCATATCTAATTGATTATTTGAGACTGCCCTGTACCATTGGCAGTGCCACGTTCCAAACCTTGTTTTCTATATCGGAGTCAATGACAGTACCCAAGACGCTAATGATAATCTTCTGAACCACTGGTTTTTCTATTTAGTTGCTAGTTTGGAGCTAATTATCCTGGTGGCGCGTTTCCAGTTACTCCAGTTGTTCTGGATCAGTGATCTGGCAAATTTCTTAAGATTCGTTTCAAGTGGTGGAGCCAGCGGTTCCTGCCAAATCATATAGGCTCTGTATTTCTTATCTCCCTGCTTTAATATTTTATATAGTAATTAATATAGTTTGGTTTACAATAAAGGGTGATTTGCTTCAACAATTAGATAGAGATTTGCCTCAAACATATAATAAATATATTTATAAACTAGTAAGATAAATCTAGATCTAAATTGAGATCTAGTTGTGACATTACGTAAAAAAAAATTATAATTTTTTATTTGATTATTGGATCGTGCTCGAGTTTTTACATGAGACTCGAGTTTTTACATGAGACTTTAGAGGCTGTTTTCCCTTTTAAATATCATAAATTTTGCTATAGGGTCTTGATTTTGATAGTTTTTATAATACTACTTGTTATTATTGAATTTTATGCTATCTTTGAATTTTATGCTTCTTTTCTTTGTAATTTTAAAATTTTGTTTTATTTCTTAGGTAACATAGAGTTTCTATCCTCTTTAAGACTTTATAAACCTCTTGAGGAGGTTGACTTGATTATTATTATTTTAAGAAAAATAAAAATTGAGAATTTAGAGCTTACATTGCAACTTTTTTTGCTTATACAATTATTATGTGTTCTTTGTTTAATTATTGTTTTTAGCTTTCACCTACTGATTAGTACTTAAAAGTGTATTTTTATCATGGTTTTATATCATCATTTTGCACTTGAAGTATCAATAACTCCTTAACTAAAATATGTTTTATAATAATGTATCTAATAATATAAGATACCTATAATTTGTGGTAAATGTCTATTTTTAATGCAGGTCTATCACATAAATGAAAGGATTGATTGATGACTTGAAGAACTTAAATTGCAAGGATAAAGAGATGGCCAAACTTAGAAAAGAGATGTCGGTACAATCCAAACCGGAACAATGTTCGGTAATTGGGTCATATTTGGAGCTACAGATCTCATATTTAGGTCCAATTTATATGGATGGAAAGGTAAGACATAGACCTACAACTTTCATATGGAGCCCAAGATCTAAAAAGGCCATTATGAAGTCCAAATTGTAGCAACAACAAAGAAGCCCGAATCTGTCTTCCAGCCCGAGCACTGTTCGGTAGTTTGGCCATATCTGGAGTTCTAGAAGTTCAAATGAGCTGAATTTTTTACACAAGAAAGCTGAGACAATTGCCTACAACTTTCATGTTTGCATACACAAGAAAGCGGAGACAATTGCCTACAACTTTCATGTTTGCAACTAGCTCTAATTTGGACGTTATCAATGACGTTTTGGGCAGACAAGAGAAGATAATGATTGTCACCAAGTCAAAAGTTGGCCACCCACTTATCAATTAGTCATCAAATCAATAGTTCCCATTTTTGGCCTATAAAAGGAGGCATTTGCCATGCATTTAGGCATCTTGGTTTCCAGATCAAGATCATGCTCTTCCTTTCTCTCTTTGTATTTTTTATGCTTTGTTTTCATTAATATTAAGTTTATGCCTTTCATTTCCTTTCCTTTACTTAGTTAACTTTTATGTTCTTATTTTGTTTATCTATTTTGCTTTCTTTCATTATGTCTAGCTAAGTTAGTTATGTCAAGGTGAAAAGGTTACACTAATGGTGGAAGAATAAGTATAGTGTAAACTTAATATGGACCTTAATGTTTGATACTAACATAGTTTTATATTTGTTATCTTGTTCACTCTTTAATACTTTGCTTGTTAAATGACTAATCTTGATTTATGTTGTATAACACTTGGTACAACAAATGCTTGGCACTTTCATAGCCCATAATGTATGGTATAACCGACACCTGAGCTATGAAAGGAACTTGATTTGTTGTTAACATAAGTTATAATCATGAATGCTTGACGAGATTTACAAGTATTAGCATTAATTGAATAAGATGACTAATGTATTCATGTTAACAATATATAATCTAATTGGAACCTCCTTTGTGTGTGGTTTCCAATTTAATAATAAGAGTTTATACTATACTTGTTTGATATACCATTAGTGGAACCTCTAACCTTGACATTTGTTATTATTATTGTTTAATCCTTACATTAATATTTCATCTGTAAGTTCTCATCATCATCATCATCATCATCTTCTTCTTCTCTTTTTTTCTTTCTTTATTATTATTATTACTATTATTATTATTATTAGTACTACTACTACTACTATTATTATTATTATTATTATTATTATTATTATTATTATTATTATTATTACTATTACTATTGTTGTTATTGCTATTATTGTTGTTTATAATTATTGTCTATAATTTGTACAATTAACCTCCCTGTGGTTCGACCCCGGTCTTGCCGGGTTATTTATTACTTCGACACTCCTGCACTTGGGAGAAGACATCAATCTTTTCGTCGTGTCAAGTTTTTGGCGCCGTTGCCGGGGAGGTAAGTTCTTGTATAAATTATAGTATTTATTTTATTTTCTCTTTTCACTTTTCTTGTATATAACTTTGTTTCTTTTCTTTTGTTTCTTTTTATTTTGTTTTCTTCCTCCTTCTTTTGCTTTCTTCTTCTTTTTTATTTTATTCCTACATGTGCATGAAAGTGTGGTCACGTACATCAAGTGGTAGACTTTGTAGGGTATCCTCATCATTTTCAGAAAATATGGCCGAAGAAGATAATCAATCACTTCATAATGAGAATAATGAGAATAACCGTGCTAGAACACTTAGAGACCACATGAATCCCACAAGAACAAGTGCACCATCATGCATAGTTTTTCCCCCTGATGCATCTCATTTTAATTTTAAACCAGGTATTATTCAACTTTTACCTTCTTTTCATGGTTTGGAATTGGAAAATCCATACTTGCATTTAAGGGAATTTGAGGAGGTGTGCAAGACATATAACAACTTAAATTGTAGCATGAACACCATCAGATTAAAGCTTTTTCCTTTTTCATTAAAAGATAAAGCTAAAACATGGCTTCAAAATTTGAGACCAGGATATATTCGTGCTTGGGATGAAATGCAACAACAATTTTTAAAGAAGTTTTTCCCATCTCATAGAACAAACTCTTTCAAGAGACAAATCACCACTTTCACTCAAAAACCAGGAGAAACATTTTATAAATATTGGGATAGGTATCGAGATTTGCTTAGTACTTGCCCCCATCATGGTTTTGAAACATGGAGATTGGTTTCACATTTCTATGAAGGGTTAACACCTAAAGATAGGCAAATGGTTGAATTGATGTGCAATGGAATTTTTGAAGATAAAGACCCTGATGAAGCAATGGAGTACTTAGACTTGTTAGCTGAAAATGCTTAAAATTGGGACACTGCGGGTACTTATGAGGCACCGAGTAAAACTCAACCTCATACATCTAATGGAGGTATGTACAACCTTAGGGAAGATCATGACCTTCAAGCCAAGTTTGCATCTTTAGCTAGAAAAGTCGAGGCACTTGAATTGAAAAAGAGTGGTCAATTAAAATCTGTTGAAAACATTGTGTGTCAAATCTGTGAAACAAATGAACACTCAACCAATGATTGTCCAACCTTGCCTTCTTTTAAAGAATGTCTCCATGAACAAGCCCATGCTTTAAACAATTTCCAAAGGGCTAACCATAACCCATACTCCCAAACATACAACCCTGGTTGGAGAAATCACCCAAATTTCAATTGGAAGAGTGAGAACAACAATGCACAAACTTCACAACCACCATTTCAAGCACACCACAATTTCCAAAATTCTCATGGATATGCACCTCCTTATGCTCCACCTCCTAGAAGAAATCTTGAGGAAACATTGCATGCATTCATTGAAAAGCAAGAGACAATTAATACTCAACTTGTTCAAAACATGACAGATTTTAAAGATACTCTTGCTAAATTAACATATGCTCTTAGTTTCCAAGAGAAAGGTAAGTTTCCATCTCAAACACAACAAAATCCCAAGGGGCAATACAATGCAAATGCAAGTAGTTCCGGAAGCCAACACATGGATCAAGTCAAATCAGTCACTACTCTGCGCAGTGGTAAGGTTATTGAAAAACCCTCTCTTGAACCTTATGAGAAAGATGATGAGTCAATCTCTGAGGGTAAGGAAGGGGATGAATCTGAAAATTGCAAAGAAATGACTGATTCACCGCCAGCACTTCCATTTCCTCAAGCCATGACCAAACAAAGGAAAGTCAATCACAACTCTGAAATTTTTGAAATTTTCAAACAGGTAAGGATCAATATACCTTTGCTGGATGCTATTAAACAGGTTCCTTCCTATGCTAAATTTTTGAAAGATCTATGCACTGTGAAGAGGAAACTGAATGTGAAAAAGAAAGTCTTTTTAGCAGAACAAGTAAGTGCCATTCTTCAGAACAATAATGCTTTGAAATATAAAGACCCTGGTTGTCCTACAATTTCTTGCTTTATTGGAGAGCATAAAATTGAAAGAGCCTTACTTGATCTTGGAGCTAGTGTGAATTTACTTCCATATTCAGTTTTTCAGAGTCTCAATCTAGGTGAGTTAAAACCAACTTCTATATCTCTTTTACTTGTCGATAGATCTGTAAAAGTGCCTAGAGGAATAATTGAAGATGTGTTAGTACAAGTCGATAAATTCATTTATCCTGTGGATTTTATTGTCTTGGACACAGAACCTGTTGAAGCATGTAATTCATTTCCTGTTATTTTAGGACGTCCATTTCTTGCAACCTCTAACGCATTGATTAATTGTAGGAATGGACTGATGAAGCTATCATTTGGAAACATGACATTGGAGATGAATATTTTCAACATTTGCAAGCAACCTGGAGATGATAATGATTTACAAGAAGTAGATCATATTGATGAATTAGTTTATGATCAATTTGAATCTACTTTAAGTAAAAATGAATTGGATGAAACTGAAGATTTGCAAATGATTTATTCTGAGGAAGAAATCACAGATGAAACAAGCACAAAAAATATTGATGCCAATCTTTTGTCAACAGTGACAACAGATTCGACATCTGACATCACACCAATGGATTATTACTTTCCTAACGAATCCTTACTTTCTCTTAGTTCAATGCCTTGGTATGATAAAAATATTAATTTTCTTGCTTTAGGAGATTTGCCAACTGATTGGAGTACTCAAGACAAAGAAAAGTTTTTGAACGAAGTGAAGAGCTTTTATTGTGATGACCCTAACTTATTCAAATATTGTCCTGATCAAATATTTCAAAGATTCATTCCCGACAATGAGGTAAGTAGTGTCATTAAACTTTGTCATTCTGAAGCATGTGGAAGTTATTTCTCGTCAAAAAAGACTACTGCAAAAATCTTTCAAAATGGATTTTGTTGGCTCACCATGTTCAAGGACACACATGCATTCTGCAAAACTTGTGAAAATTGTCAAAAAATTGACACTGGTCAAAAAGTTTTGTTTTATGATTCTCAACTCTATGCATTCCCTAAAGAGCTAAGATTAAGATGGACCAATCTTTATGGGGCCTGTGATATTGAGAATTCAATGAATGACAATGATTTTAAGGAAAATGGACATCGTTTGAAAGCTTACTTTAATAATTTTCCTAGTGAAAATGAATCAGCTGGTTTGAATGATCTTGTAGATAAAGGTTGATTATTTTTTTTTTCTCACATTTTCTTTTTTATGTTTCTTTTTTAGTGATTTTTGCAAGTTTCTTCACCCCGGTCAAATGGCGGATAACGGTACTCCATGACTTAAGTCGGTTCTTTCAGTTTCCCACAATTACTGATATCTGTGTATATATCTGTGCAATTCTTTGAATCTCTCTTCCAATTCTCATTTGAAAATGGACACTAATCTTGAAAAATTAAAAAAGTATTTTCCCGCTCTGCCTCATAATGCGATTACAAAAATTTACCGTGCTAGATGTGCAAGATTGAGATTATTAATGAATCATGGAATTCCTGAAGATATTCGTTGGTTGATTGAAGCAAAGGTCCGATTATCAGGTGAGTCCTCTAACTTCTTCATTTCACACATGCCTGGAACAGGTAAAAGCACTTTTGCAAAGAAGCGTCATGCAAAACGACTGGATGTCTGTCATCGATGTGCTAGATGGACTTGTAATACACAATGTCGTTCTTTAGGAATGATATCTATAAACCGTGAAGATAAAATACAATTCATTAAGGATGGCCTGAGTAAGGAGTCTTTAGATAATCTTCTATTGACTCTTGAGACGCATCCTAGTGGAGATGTGCATCATGCAATTCATGATTTATGGCCACTATTTGATAAAGAACATGATCGACTTAGTCTTGGGAATCTGGCTAAAAAAGACCCTGTTTACCAGTTTTTAAGAAAACTGGATGGGAAGCCTATCCCCGACCCATAGAGGGCGTTTAAGCCGTTCTTGGACGTAAAACCAAGGGAAGATGTGAGCCACAATCACAACTACTTGTACATACACATGTTTTTTTTCAAAAGTAAATAAATAAATAAATAAAGAGAGAGAGAGAGAGTGTGTGAGACTCCAGCTGGCCTACATATAGGTGTTATGATTGCCTTTCTAATTTCTCATCTATAAAACCCTCTTTTCCTTCCTTTCATTTCTACTCAACCCATACATTTAACAAATACAGAAGTGTGTAGAAATGGCAAGTTCCTCAGGTCATCAAATAAGAAATATTTGTGTTTTCGGTGGATCTAGTCCTGGGAAAGAAAAGGAGTTTTTAGAATCAGCAAATCATCTTGGTCAGGTGCTAGCTGAGAGAAAGATTCATTTAGTGTATGGGGGAGGCAGTCTTGGGTTAATGGGAGGTGTGTCAATAGTTGTATTTTTAGGAGGTAGTCAAGTTTTAGGAATCGTCCCTGAAGCTTTGGCACAAGGGGACATCATTGGAAAAACAATTGGAGAGGAACTTCAGGACTCCACAATGTCGGCTCGAATGAATGCAATGTTTAACCATGCTGATGCTTTCATTGCTTTACCAGGTGGTCTAGGCACATTGGAAGAGATCTTTCATATTTCCTCTTGGGCTCAATTGCACATTCACCATAAACCCATAGGTTTGTTAAATGTTAATGGTTATTATGATAAGTTGTTGTCTTTTCTTGATCATGCTGTGGAACAGAAATTTCTAACATCTTCTGCACGACAAATCATAATCTCTGCTACTACTGCTGAACAATTGATTGACCAACTACAATCTTTCATTCCTGTGATTGATCCTTCCATGAGTCGCATAAATTGGTCATCTACGGGAAGCCGTAAAAAGCTTAGATTGGATTTGAGCCTTCATTTGTGAATTTTTGTGTATTTTGGTTTTATTATTATGTTTTGTTATTTCTTATTTTTGTTTCAGTGTGTTTCAGGTTTTGTCAGTGTTCGTTATTTCAGGTGATATCTTTTATACTCTATCTTTCTACCTTAGAACATTGAGGACAATGTCTCGTTTTGGTTGGGGGGAGAGGGTAGTAGTTGATAAAAAAAAAAATTGTTTTTCATTTCATAAAGCATTTGCATAATTGTTGTTACTAGGATGGCAGAGTAAAGGAGTTCTTTTGTTAAAGTGACTCTTGAGACGCATCTTAGTAACCATTCTTAACAAGGTCTATTATAATACTTCCTGAAATATTCAGGTTTACAAACTCTCGTATTGTTACCACTTAATTATGCTCATATACTTATTTAACATGTATTTTTAAACCTTAATTTACACACATACACTTTAACATATGATTGTGGGTTGCATATTGGATTATTACATTATTTATGTTCTTTTGTTAAAGGTAACAACTAAGGGAAAGGGATTGTATATAATTAAAAAAAAACATGAAAAAAAAAAGAAAAAAAGAAAAAAAAATGATGATAATAAAAATGTAGATAAGTTTGATTTCGTAGCCTCCCTAACCTAAGCAATTAAGCCCGAAGGGGTGTTTTAACACCTAATACCCTAAAGTCAACTGACTTGGGAGCTATTGGCCCAACGCTTGTTACATGGGTTGAGGAGAAAAGCTTAAGGGAATCAAACATTGCACTATCTATATATCAGTATCTGCAACCCGAGTTACTAAGCTCGTAGGGGTGTCTTAACACCTAATGCCCTAATACCAACTGGTCTGGGAGTCATTAGCTGAAAGCTCGTTACATGGGTTAAAGATGCATGCTGTTTTTAAATTATATGTATATATATTTAAAAAAAAAAAAGACAAAAATAATAATCCCAGCCCAAGGAAGTTAACCTTAAACATTAGAACAAAAATTTTGTTTTCATCCAAGAAAAGCCCCATAATTATGTGTTGATACATTGAGAACAAAAGAAAGGTTTATTAATATCTTGTTAAGTGGTATTGAGCAGATATATAAATTTAATGAGAGTTTGTTTATCTGGATAGATTAATGGAAGTTAAATGATGAATACCTTGCTTTGTGAAATTTGCAAATTGTTTTAACGCTTTGATTACTAGGGACTAGTAATAAGCTGGTTGAGGGGTGTGATTAGTACTTAAAAGTGCATTTTTATCATGGTTTTATATCATCATTTTGCACTTGAAGTATCAATAACTCCTTAACTAAAATATGTTTTATAATAATGTATCTAATAATATAAGATACCTATAATTTGTGGTAAATGTCTATTTTTAATGCAGGTCTATCACATACATGAAAGGATTGATTGATGACTTGAAGAACT
>NW_011503506.1:0-10218 GCF_000495115.2 Populus euphratica
AAGATAAGGATTGTTACCAAGTCAAGAGTTGGTCACCCACTTATCAATTAGTCATCAAATCAATAGTTCCCAACTTTGGCCTATAAAAGGAGGCATTTGCCATGTATTTAGACATCTTGGTTTCCAGATCAAGATCATGCTCTTACTTTCTCTTTTTGTATTTTTTGTAATGTTTATGCTTTGCTTTCATTAATATCAAGTTTATGCCTTTCATTTCCTTTCATTTACTTTGTTAACTTTTATTTTATTTATGTTCTTACTTTGTTTATTTATTTTTCTTTCTTTCATTATGTTTAGTTAAAATATTATTATTATGCCAAGGTGAAAAGGTTACACTAATGGTGTAAGAATAAGTATAGTGTAAACTTAATATAGACTTTAATGTTTGATACTAACATGTTTTGTATTTGTTATCTTGTTCACTCTTTAATACTTTGCTTGTTAAATGACTAATCTTGATTTATGTTGTATAACACTATTACAACAAATGCTTGGCACTTTTATAGCCTATACTATATGGTATAACCGACACCTGAGCTATGAAAGGAACTTGATTTGTTGTTAACATAAGTTATAATCATGAATGCTTGACGATATTTACAAGTATTAACATTAATCGAATAAGATGACTAATGTAATCATGTTAACAATCTATAATCTGATTGGAACCTCCTTTGTGTGTAGTTTCTAATTGAATAATAAGAGTTTATATTATACTTGTTTGACATACCATTAGTGAATCCTCTAACCTTGACATTTATTGTTATCATTGTTTAATTCTTACGTTAATCTTCCATCTTAAAGTTCTCATCAACCTCTTCTTCTTCTTCCTCTTTATTATTATTATTATTATTATTAGTACTACTACTACTATTACTACTACTACTATTATTGTTACTATTGTTGTTGTTTATAATTGTTGTTTATAATTTGTACAATTAACCTCCTTGTGGTTCGACCTCAATCTTGTTGGGTTATTTATTACTTCGACACTCTTGCACTTGGGAAAATACATTAATCTTTTCGTCATGTCAATTAGCTATCGTAATGGCACCATAAATGAATTACCAAAACGAATAAATGATTAGCTTCAGTAAATGGCATCCTAAATGGACACTCGAGATGAATAAAGGATTAGTTACAGTAATGGCACTATAGATGAATTACCATAACGAATAAAGGATTAGCTACGGAAATGGCACCTTAGATGAATTATCATAATGAATAAATGATTAACTTCAAAAAATAGCATCCTAAATGGAATACACAAATATTTCTTATTTGATGACATGAGGAACCTACCATTTCTACACACTTCTATATCTATTGAATGTGTGGGTTGAGCAGAAATAAATGGAAGGAAGAGAAGATTTTATAGATGTGAAATTAAAAATGCAATCATACTACCTATATGTAAGCCAGCTGAAATCTCTCTCTCTTAAAAAAACATGTGTATATACAAAGTAGTTGTGATTATGGCTCACATCTTTCCTAGGTTTTAAGTCTAAGAACGGCTTAAACGCCCTCTATGGGTCAAGGATAGGCTTCTCTTCCATTTTTCTTAAAAACTAGCAAACATGTTGATTATGTATCAAAAGTATTATTAAGTCTCTTATTTTACATATGTATTTATTGTTTTTATTTGGGTTTTTATAATAATTGATGTGCTTTTTACTAACAAAGTTTTTTTTTAATGTTTTGCTAGGTTTTTGGAGCTTAAACGGATTATGTCAGAAAATTTAGTGTCGGAATTCGAAACAAAGAATTGAAGAGAAATTTAATTGAAGTTTGAAGCAAATCTTGGTTCAAATAAGTGCTTCAAATTTTCCCTAAAAAAATCACTTCTATTCTAATCCTAGAAAAGATTATCATATGATCTATGTCAAGCCCAAACTTGCCTTCTATTGTGTGCAAACTTCAACCATCAAACACTCAAGGTTTCAATGTCAATCTTAGCTCAAATAATAGGTACATTTGTATCCTTATATGATGCTTAAATTCAGCCCCAAATCAGCCTTCAAATCAGCCTAAACACAATCCATGATCTTACATGTCCACACAATAAATAACAATTGATTTATTTTGGGTAATCCATTGATCCAAGAAGGCAAGCACATGGATGGAAAGCTGGAGGGGACATTGTGACATTATTTTGGGTCAAAAATAAGAAAGAGACAGCTCATAAATGAGGAAAAAAAACATGCACTAAAATGGTTGCAAAGCTGGCATGATTTGATTTTTCAGAACACCTTTTAGTGTTTTACCTATAACTTTTGATTCAAGTGTCCAAATGAGCTGTTCTTTAATGATCTGGAAAGGTGAGAAAATTTACTATAAATATGTCTCAAATAGACATTTGAAAAAGGCTTGTAGGAGGGTCTAAATTGCTGTCAAAAGTTAGCATCATATTTGTGTTTAAATTTTTACTGAAATTGTGTTGTGTTCTTCTTTGTAGATTTCAGTTCTTTAGCTTGTAAAACTTATTATTTTAGTAAAACTTATTATTTTAGTTTGATTCAAGTTATTTCATGTTTATTAAAGTGTCCTTCTACATAATCATGGTTGGTTAATCTCTTTCTTGGATCCAAATCAAGGATGATGGTGGTTGAGGTGAGTTCTTTAAGATATGAATGAATCTTAATGTTTATCTTCTCATTTTCTTCATGAATGTTTTATTATTGCAAAGAAATTTTAGAAATCATTTAGGTAATGTTATAATCTTGAATTTTTATGTGCAAACTTTAGTTTTGGTATAGAGATTGCTTGATTCAATGTCTTACTTAATATGAAAGTACTTGTTCATTCTTAAGCAATAATCAATCTTCATCCTTTTAAACTTCATTGTAATATCTTCCAATACTTGTTCATTCTTACGCAATAATCAATCTTCATCTTTTTAAACTTCATTGTAATATCTTCCAATCTAATATCATCATCATTGATATTAGGTTGAGTTATCTTATATATCTTGAAGGAATCACCAATACATCACCATTAAAATTGATTTGGACCGAGACTTATTTTTTCTTGTCATTTAAAATTTATTTACACGTTTTCATCTTTGAAAACAAATCCATCAATTATTTTGAACCAAGTTATTGTTAATTTAATTTCTCTTGAGTGTTTTTTGTTACCTAGCATATTTTTCAGATCTAGCTCTCTGTGGATATGACCTTGATCTTACCGAGTTAATTGCTACATCGCACACTCGTGCACTTGCGAGTTAAAACAAGCTAATCATAAAAACCGGTCAAGCAATTTTGGCGCCGTTGCTGGGAACTAGCAAGCAAAGGTAACAAATTTAGATTTGATTATTGGAAAACCCAAAAAAAAAATCATATAAAAAAATCAATTGGTTGGTTTTACCGCCTCAAAAAATTGACCTCAACTTTTCGGATATTGGATTGTGGAATGGACTACTAATTTTTGGCTTTTGGTTAGTTCAACCATTTTTTGTTTGATGTTTATTCTAATTAGTTTATAATATTTATTGTTTATATTATAAGGTTAGTTTTACCGCCTCTTGTTTATTTTATTTTATCTTATTGTATTGTTGTGGTTTTTTTTTTTTGAAGTACTTGGCTGGTATTACCGCCTCTTGTTTATTTTATTTTTTGTTGTTTTGTTGTGATTATTTTTCTTATATTTATTGTTTGAAGTACTTGGCTGGTATAACTGCCTCTGTATTCATGCTTGTTATAATTATCTTTTAATGTTTATTATTGTTAATATTGCTTATTAGTTAGAGTGTGAATTTTCTAATTTGTTGTATTTTTATTTTTGAGCTATTACTTTATCTTTTACATTTCATTTACTTTTATTTGCAGTCTTCTTTTTGTTTTTCCTTTCTTTTCATATTCATATAATTGTTATATTATTTTTTTTTTCATCATGGCTAATGTTGAAGATGTAGAGGGTGAAGGGAGTGTTCAAGGTAATGGACCTCCACAATTCAATGATCAACCTAATTTTTGAACTCTTAAAGAGTATCTTCACCTAGTTAGACAAAGTACACCTTCGTGTATTATCTTGCCTCTTAACTAACAAGCTTTCAATTTGAAACCGAGCATGATCCAACTTCTTTCCACATATCATGGTATGGATTCTGAAAATCCATATATACACATTAAGGACTTTGAAGAGGTATGTATTACTTTTATTGATAGAACATGCACTGAAGAAACTATTCGGCTTAAATTGTTCACATTCTCTCTAAAGGATGAAGCCAAGCTTTGGCTAAACTCCCTGCGTCCTAGGTCTATAGGTACATGGAGGGAAATGTAAGCTGAATTTTTGAGAAAATACTTCCCCACTCATAGGACGGTAGCCTTACAATGTCAAATGATGAATTTTTCTTGTAGTCCAAATGAGTCATTTCACCAAGCTTGGGAAAGGTTCAAAGACTTGTTAAATGCATACCCCCACCATGGTTTTGAGATGTAGAGGTTAGTGAGTTTCTTCTATGACTCTCTTACCGCAGATTTTAAAAAGCTAGTGTCAACCATGTGTAATGGTGAGTTTTATGACAAAGAACTAAGTGAAGCCTTCGATTTTTTTGATCAATTGGCTGAAAACACAAAGCAATGGGAGACCTCTCTCCCACTTCATGTTGAGTCTAGAAACACCATTTCTTATTCAAGCGGTAAATTTCAATTGAAAGAGACTGATGACCTCAATGCTAGATTAACCTTATTGACTAGGAAAGTAGAGTCTTTTGAGCTTAAAAAAATATATGTCATGAGTGAACAACAAGAGGAGAGTTGTGTTGTGTGTGAAAGCAAAGGGCATAGGACAACTGAGTGTCCTACCATTCCAGCCTTCAAGGAAGTGCCATATGGCCAAACTTCTGATTCAAATAATGTTAGAAACGCCTTTTCAAACCAAGTAGGCAATCCCTACTCTGATACCTTGGATGGATGAACCACCCAAATTTTGGATGGAGAAATGAGAGCTCTTTAGTACCTCAAATATTTCAACCTCCACCTCAACCATTTCATACTCCCACACATAACACGTACCAACCACCTCATAAGAGATCATTAGAGGATACTCTTCTAAATTCATGCAAACGCAAGGAGGAATCAATAACCAAGCTTACAAATTTCAAGACTAGACCAATAGGACCTTAGATGACATTCGAAGTCAATTAACTAAGTTGACTCAATCACTAAGCATTCAAGAGAAGGGAAAAATCCCAGCTCAACCAATGCCCAATCCTACAGGTTAGGTACACATGAGTGAATCCTCATGTTGCGATGTCGTGGTCGCACAAATTAATTACCTTAGCTTAAAACACAATACACAAGATAGTATAGAGCAAGCAAGGGGTCGATCCTATAAGAAAGATTTAGTTCATATTTTTATTCTATATGTTCTTCAATTATGATCTAAACTATGGAAGAAATTAAACTAGCAAACAAAATCAATTGAAATCGAAATTTATCAAGAAAACAAACCTTGGTCGCAAGCATACATCCACCAACGAAAATTAGAATCAATCCTTGAAACTAAAATTGCAGTTTATGTTCTGAAATTTTATCTTTTCTTAACGTTGATTAATTAACGGATCCGCCATATAACTAATCCTAACCAACAAACCATCAAAGTGTCCACACTAATGATTCAATTTAATGGTAGCTTTAAGAATTAGATTATTTCATCAAGATTAACATACAAGCTATCCGTAGCTTGTGTCACTTTGTTCAAATGTTCTCCCTAAGTTCAATAACATAGTTCCGCCACAATTATCAAGCTTATTTGCTTCACAAGTTCATATATCATAACTCCGGTTTTGATATTAAACTTAGCAATAGATTGTTCACAATAATACCTTAGAGTCCACTTTAGCAATCATCAACAATAATTATAGGAAATATGCATAAGAAAATAACCATACTCATTCATAACATAAACTGAAAATGAAAGAAAGAATAAATCTCACGATTCTTGAAATCCAAAGGTTTGTTGTGTCCTTGCAACCAAGAAAAGAGCTTAGCCTTGCATAACTATTGAACAACTACTCCTAAAGAATGAAGAATGCTTAATTTTTAGTTTCTTAGAGGAGGGGGGCATTTTTCTCCTCTTGGGTGGCTGCCCCCCTTCTCTTTTCTCATTCTTTTTATATCCTAGGAAACCCTAGTCTCTATTTTACAAAATAGTCCTCCCTTAAGTTAGTAGTTTACATTTAAGTACTTCAATAACTATTTTCCATAAAAAGAAGAAATAGCCTTACATGAAATCTTCAAGCTCTGACTTAGAGGAGCTAAATTGCTGATATAAAAACTTCGATGTCGGTTTAGAAGCTTCGGAATGTAATTTGGACTCGTTTCTTCACGAAACCTGTTTGTTGGCAGAAGTCAGTTGTCATATTTAAAACATCATATCTCCCTCATATGACATCTTTTTTGGATAAAATTTGGAGCGTTTATATAACTTTGAGTTAGCAATCTAAAGAAATTGATTTTTCATCAATTGGAATTTTTAGCTCCATATATTCAAGTTTGAATAGCCAAAGGTCAACACTAGCAGATTGCGAGATTTGAATTTGAAAGCTATGATTTTCATGCTCTTCTTCATTTTATTTTCTTGCCTTAGATATATAGAAAAGTATGGATATTAGATTTTTAATGCCACTGGAATCACTTCATTTTGACCTCTAGAGCTCACGCTCTGCACAAAACATAGACTGAAGGTCAAATCTGCCAATTATCTCCAATTTACTCCTTTTTACATCTTTCATCCAAAAGTGCCTTCAAAACATAAAACAAAGAATATCAAGGAATTTTACATATAAAACATGGACAAAACATTAGGTAGATATGGGTGAAACTATTGAATAATATGGTTACATCAAATACCCCTACACTTAACTCTTTCTTGTCCTCGAGAAAGGATAAATAAAATTAAATTGAAAATAAATATGATCAATCTCTTAATCTCCCACAAATATCCAAGAATATATGCATTATAATAAGAACACAATTAAGAAAGATAAAGAGTATAAATTTTCATGAATTTATTTACATGCAAACTTTAAAACTCAATCAATCGTCGGGATTTAAATGAAATCTATGCCATGCCAAAGTGATAGGTCCTCTCATTGATATACACTCCAACACTCATGTGTTTAAATCTCTCAAATTCAATTATAGAGTATGTTTTACCATAAGCTTGCTTTTCAATCTCATCTCCATTACTAACATATTACAAACAATGCATGAATCAAAAGGTCTTATTTTCCAGTTGTAATGGGGCTAAGGTTAAGGTGAGGTAAAAGAGAGTAAAAGAAAAGGTTCAAATCAAAGATAGTAGAGCATTCTAAAAAAAAACATATTTCAAACAAGATATTCCATCAAAGCACATAAATTTTTCATCTTTAATCACCAATGCTTAACTTCTTTTGATTTCAAGCTTTTTCAACATAAAATCTTAACATAAAGGAATATTTTTTTCTTTTTTTTTCTTTTTGTGTTTCTTTTTTTTGTAATTTTTTCCATCTTTTCATCAAGCATCACTTATTCTTTTTTTTCACATAATTTCCAACCATAATTCCATGAAATATCACAAGTATATGCTCTACTAATCCTTGGCCAGGGGAAAAGGAAAACATATATAAAGTTAAGGCTTATACATGGATAAAGCAATGAAAAGATAAACAAGCTCAAAAGGGGCTCACTAAGGATAATATGCTTTAGGTTGGCTTTTTGGTTCAAGTAATTAAAATTCCTAATGCCTTTATCATCTTCATGTATATTTGTAATGGAATATAATCTCAATAAGATATGAAGCAAGTTTTAGAGATACATATCATTGAAAGAATGCACACTCAAAGAATATAATGTTGAAGGCTCGAAAGCTTGCATTGGTATAACACTATAAAGTCAACATGACATATTCTCAAAGTCAATCCCTAAACCAATTAAACCTTAAAATTTGCATGCATACTCCTTCATTTGATTTATATCTTCATCTAACTCAATTAATTCTCATATATAATACTCATATTCTTAAAAACCAACGGGAGTTAAAAAGATCAAACACAAATTTTTTTTTTAAAGAATAACAAAGAAAACTAAAATAAGAAAACCAAAATTCTCCCAATACCCCTATACTTAAAACACAACATTGTCCTCAATGTTGAAATAAAAGCAAAAAAACATAAGAGAATGACAAAATAAAAAAAAATGTGAAAAAAAATAAAAGATAAGGAAAAAGAAAGCAAATCTGATTTTTTTTTCCTTTTTGTGTTGGGTTGCCTCCTAGTAAGCGCTTTTATTTTACGTCATTGGCTTGACATGTGGCATGTTCATTCTTTATATATTGGTTCAGTTAACTCTACAGAAGCGGTGAGTTCTGGCATTCAACCTTCATAGAAAAGTTTCAAATGATGCCCATTAACCTTGAGTACTTTGTTAGTTTCTAAACTTGTAATTTCAACTGCACTATAAGGAAAAACATTAGAAACAATAAAGGTTCCAATCCAACAAGAGTGCAACTTTCCAGGAAAATGTTTCAAACATGAATGATAAAGAAGGACATTGTCTCTAACATTAAACTCTATTCTTATAATCATTTAGTCATGAAGATTCTTAGTCTTTTCTTTGTAAATCCTTGCATTCTCGTAAGCATCATTTTTAGGCACCAAAAGGATAGGTGCCACCCATTCACTGTCCGTGATGGGGTAAATGACTCGTGCATTATGGAGGACAATTTGCAAAGCTTGCAAAGCCAATGCTGATTCATGAACGTTTTAGGGAATATATATATGCCTCTCCATCTCTTCTATCTTAGTAAAATCATAGCCATAGCTCAAATTTACACTTAATCCATCCTCACTATAAAAATCAGAAACTTGGTGCACACATTTATCAACTTGGTCATAACATGTGATAGAATAAACATTGCTATAAGGATATGTCATTGCATCATGAAAATTGAATTTAATTTTTTCATCTCCTATTTCCATAGACAAGGTATCCTTACTACAATCAATCTTTGTGTTGGCAGTTTTCAAGAATGGTCTCCCAAATAATCTAGGAGTGTTGTTTGATGAATCACAAGAATCATGTTCTATATCAAGAATATAAAAATCACATGGAATAACCAAACTATCAATCTTGACTAGGACATCCTCTATCATACCAAATGGATAAAACAAACTATTTTCTCTAAAAAGGAGAAATAACCTTGCATGGAATCTTCAAGCTTTGACTTAGAGGAGCTAAATTGCTGATATAAAAACTTGGATTTCGGTTTAGAAGCTTTGAAACATAATTTGGACTCGTTTCTTCACAAAACCTGTTTGCTGGTAGAATTCAATTGTCATCTTTAAAAAATCATATCTCCCTCATATGACATCATTTTCCAATGAAATTTGGAGGGTTTATAGAACTTTAAGTCAGGAATCCAAAGAAATTGAGTTGCATCAATTAGACTTCTATAGCTCTAGATATTCAAGTTTAAATGGCTGAAGGTCAACACCAGCAGATTGCGAGATTTGAATTTGAAAGTTGGGATTTCCATGCTCTTATCATTTTATTTTCTTGCCTTATATGTACAGAAAGGTATGGATGTTAGCTTTTTAATGCCACTAGAATCACTTCATTTTGACCTCTAGAACTCACGCTTTACATAAAACAACAACTGAAGGTCAAATCTGCGAATTATCTCCAATTTACTTCTTTTTGCATCTTTCATCCAAAAGTGCCTTCAAAACATAAAACAAAGAATATCAAGGCATTTTATATATAAAACATAGATAAAACATTAGGTAGATGTGGGTGAAACTATGAAATAATATGGTTACAGCACCTCACCTAGTGAACCTTCAAACCATGAACAAGTCCAAGCCATCACCACCCTTAGAAGTGGAAAGATTGTTGATAAAGGTATAGGTTTTAGGATTCCTAAAGGTATTGTGGAGGAGAAATCTAGGGAAAGTGAAAAGTGAATCAAAACACAAGTGATAAATGAGAGAGAAATGAGTGAGAAAGGAGATGATTCAAGAAAAATTGGAGTTAAAGTGAGTGATTTAGAATTTGTTTCTAGAGCACCATTTCCACAAAGGTTAGGGAAACCTAAACATGATCTTATGAACTCAGAAATCTATGAATTGTTCAAACAAGTGAAAGTCAATATTCCACTTCTTGATGCAATTAAACAAGTCCCATTGTATGCAAAGTTTCTTAAGGATTTATACATAGTCAAAAGGAGGTTGAA
>NW_011500263.1:0-68201 GCF_000495115.2 Populus euphratica
TAACCCATGTAACGAGCTTTCAGCTAATGACTCCCAGACCAGTTGATCTTAGGGCATTAGGTGTTAAGACACCCCTACGAGCTTAGTAACTCGGGTCGCAAATACTGATATGTAGATAGTGCAATGTTTGATTTCCTTAAGCTTTTCTCCTCCACCCATGTAACAAGCGTTGGGCCAATAGCTCCCAAGTCAGTTGACTTTAGGGTATTAGGTCTTAAAACACCCCTTCGAGCTTAATTGCTTAGGTTAGGGAGGCTACGAAACCAAACTTATCTACATTTTTATTATCATCATTTTTTTTTCTTCTTTTGTTTTTCTTTTTTTTCATGTTTTTATTTTCTTTTTCTTTCTTTTTCTTTTTTTTCATGTTTTTTTCTTAATTATATACAATCCTTTTCCCTTAGTTGTTACCTTTAACAAAAGAACATAAATAATGTAATAATCCAATATGCAACCCATAATCATATGTTAAAGTGTGTGTGTGTAAATTAAGGTTTAAGAATACATGTTAAATAAGTATATGAGCAGAATTAAATGATAACAATGCGAGAGTTTGTAAATCTGAATATTTTAGGAAGTATTATAATAGACCTTGTTAAGAATGGTTACTAAGATGCGTCTCAAGAGTTACTTTAACGAAAGAGCTCCTTTACTCTGCCATCCTAGTAACAACAATTATGCACATGCTTTATGAAATGAAAAATAATTTTTTTTTATCAACTACTACCCTCTCCCCCCCCCCAACCAAAACGCGACATTGTCCTCAATGTTTTAAGGTAGAAAGATAGAGTATAGAAGATATCACCTAAAATAACAAACACCGACAAACCTGAAACACACTAAAACAAAAATAAGAAATAATAAAACACAATAATAAAACCAAAAGACACAAAAATTCACAAATGAAGGCTCAAATCCAATCTAAGCTTTTTACGGCTTTCCTTAGATGACCAATTTATGCGACTCATGGAAGGATCAATTACAAGAATGAAGGATTGTAGTTGGTCAATCAATTGTTCAGCAGTAGCAGCAGAGATTATGATTTCTCGTGCAGAAGATGTTAGAAATTCCTGTTCCACATCATGATCAAGAAAAGACAACAACTTATCATAATAACCATTAACATTTAACAAACCTATGGGTTTATGGTGAATGTGCAGTTGAGCCCAAGAGGAAATATGAAAGATCTCTTCCAATGTGCCTAGACCACCTAGTAAAGCAATGAAGGCATCAACATGGTTAAACATTGCATTCATTCGAGCTGACATTGTGGAGACCTGAAGTTCCTCTCCAATTGTTTTTCCAATGATGTCCCCTTGTGCCAAAGCTTCAGGGACGACCTCCAAAACTTGACTACCTCCTAAAAATGCAGCTATTGACACACCTCCCATTAACCCAAGACTGCCTCCCCCATACACTAAATAAATCTTTCTCTCAGCTAACACCTGACCAAGATGATTTGCTGATTCTAAAAACTCCTTTTCTTTCCCAAGACTAGATCCACCGAAAACACAAATATTTCTTATTTGATGACTTGAGGAACTTGCCATTTCTACACACTTCTGTATTTGTTGAATGTATGGGTTGAGTAAAAAGGAAGGAAGATAGGGTTTTATAGATGAGAAATGAGAAAGACAATCATAACACATATATGTAGGCCAGTTGGAGTCTCACACACACTCTCTCTCTTTTTATTTATTTATTTATTTACTTTTTGAAAAAGCATGTGTATGTACAGGTAGTTGTGATTGTGGCTCACATCTTCCCTTGGTTTTACGTTCAAAAACGGCTTAAACGCCCTCTATGGGTCGGGGATAGGCTTCTCATCCAGTTTTCTTAAAAACTGGCAAGCAGGGTCTTTTTTAATCAGATTCCCAAGACTAAGTCGATCATGTTCTTTATGAAATAGTGGCCATAAATCATGAATTGCACGATGCACATCTCCACTAGGATGCGTCTCAAGAGTCAATAGAAGATTATCTAAAGACTCCTTACTCAGGCCATCCTTAATGAAATGTATTTTATCTTCATGGTTTATAGATATCATTCCTAAAGAACGACATTGTGTATTACAAGTCCATCTAGCACATCAATGACAGACTTTCAGTTGTTTTGCACGACGTTTCTTTGCAAAAGTACTTTTACCTGTTCTAGGCATGTGTGAAATGAAGGAGTTAGAGGACTCACCTGATAATCGGACCTTTGCTTCAATCATCCAGCGAATATCTTCAGGAATTCCATGATTCATTAACAATCTCAATCTTGCACATCTAGCATGGTAAATTTTTGTAATCGCATTCTAAGGTAGAGCGGGAAAATACTTTTTCAATTTTTCAAGATTAGTGTCCATTTTCAAATGAGAATTGGAAGAGAGATTCAAAGAATTGCACAAATATATACACAGATATCAGTTATTGTGGGAAACTAAAAGAACCGACTTAAGTCACGGAGTACCGTTGTCCGCCATTTGACCGGGATGAGAGAAGCTAGCAAAAATCACTCAAAAAGAAACACAAAAGCAATGTGAGAAAAACAAAATAATCAACCGTTATCTACAAGATCATTCAAACTAGTTGATTCATTTTCACTAGAAAAATTATCAAAGTAAGCTTTCAAACGATGTTCATTTTCCTTAAAAACATTGTCATTCATTAAATTCTCAATATCACAGGCCCCATAAGGATTCCTTCATCTTAATCTTAGCTCTTTAGGAAATGCATAGAGATGATAATTATAAAACAAAACTTTTTGATAATTTTCACAAGTTTTGCAGAATGCATGCGTGTCCTTGAACATGGTGGGCCAATAAAATCCATTTTGAAAGATTTTTATAGCTGTCTTTTTTTACGAGAAATAACTTCCACATGCTTTAGAATGACAAAGTTTAATGGCACTACTTACCTCATTGTCGGGAATGAATCTTTGAAATATTTGATCAGGACAATATTTGAATAAGTTAGGGTCATCACAATAAAAATTCTTCACTTCGTTCAAAAACTTTTATTTGTCTTGGGTACTCCAATCAGCTGGCAAATCTCTTAAAGCAAGAAAATTGATATTTTTATCATACCAAGGCATTGGACTAAGAGAAAGTAAGGTTTCGTTAGAAAAGTAATCATCGATTGGTGTGATGTCAGATGTCAAATTTGTTATCATTGTTGACAAAAGATTCACATCAACATTTTCGATGCATTTTTCATCCATGATTTCTTCCTCAGAATAAATCATTTGCAAATCTTTGATTCATCCAACTCATTTTTACTTAAAGTAGATTCAAGTAAATCATAAACTAATTCGTCAATATGATCTACTTCTTGTAAATTATTATCATCTCCAGGTTGCTTGTAAATGTTGAAAATATTCATCTCCAATGTCATGTTTCCAAATGATAGCTTCATCATTCCATTCCTATAATTAATCAATGCGTTAGAGGTTGCAAGAAACGGACGTCCTAAAATAACAGGAAATGAATTACATGCTTCAATAGGTTCTGTGTTCAAGACAATAAAATCCACAGGATAAATGAATTTATCGACTTGTACTAACACATCTTCAATTATTCCTTTAGGCACTTTTACAGATCTATCGGCAAGTAAAAGAGATATAGAAGTTGGTTTTAACTCACCTAGATTGAGACTTTGAAAAACTGAATATGGAAGTAAATTCACACTAGCTCCAAGATCAAGTAAAGCTCTTTCAATTTTATGCTCTCCAATAAAGCAAGAAATTGTAGGACAACCAGGGTCTTTATATTTCAAAGCATTATTGTTTTGAAGAATAGCACTTACTTGTTCGGCTAGAAAGGCTTTCTTTTTCACATTCAGTTCCCTCTTCACAGTGCATAGATCTTTCAAAAATTTAGCATAGGAAGGAACCTGTTTAATAGCATCTAGCAAAGGTATATTGATTCTTACTTGTTTGAAAGTTTCAAAAATTTCAGAGATGTGATTGACTTTCCTTTGTTTGGTCATGGCTTGAGGAAATGGAAGTGTTGGCGGAGAATCAGTCTTTTCTTTGCAATTTTCAGATTCAACCCCTTCCTTACCCTCAGAGATTGACTCATCATCTTTCTCATAAGGTTCAAGAGAGGGTTTTTCAATAACCTTACCACTGCGAAGAGTAGTGACTGATTTGACTTGATCCATGTGTTGGCTTCCGGAACTACTTGCAGTTACATTGTATTGCCCCTTAGGATTTTGTTATGGTTGAGATGAAAACTTACCTTTCTCTTGGAAACTGAGAGCAGATGTCACTTTTGCAAGAGTATCTTTAAAATCTATCATGATTTGAGCAAGTTGAGTATTGATTGTCTCTTGCTTTTCAATGAATGCATGCAATGTTTCCTCAAGATTTCTTCTAGGAGGTGGAGCATAAGGAGGTGCATATCTATGAGAATTTTGGAAATTATGGTGTGCTTGAAACGGTGGTTGTGAAGTTTGTGCATTGTTGTTCTCACTCTTCCAACTAAAATTTGGGTGATTTCTCCAACCAAGGTTGTATGTTTGGGAGTATGGGTTGTGGTTGGCCCTTTGAAAACTGTTTAAAGCATGGGTTTGTTCATGGAGACATTCCTTAAAAGAAGGCAAGGTTGGACAATTCTTGGTTGAGTGTTCATTTGTTTCACAGATTTGACACACAATGTTTTCAACAGATTTTAATTGACCACTCTTTTTCAATTCTAGTGCCTCGACTTTTCTAGCTAAAGATGCAAACTTGGCCTGAAGGTCATGATCTTCCCTAAGGTTGTACATACCTCCATTAGATGTATGAGGTTGAGTTTTACTCGGTGCCTCATAAGTACCCGCGGTGTCCCAATTTTGAGCATTTTCAGCTAATAAGTCTAAGTACTCCATTGCTTCATCAGGGTCTTTATCTTCAAAAGTTTCATTGCACATCAATTCAACCATTTGCCTATCTTTAGGTGTTAACCCTTCATAGAAATGTGAAACCAATCTCCATGTTTCAAAACCATGATGAGGGCAAGTACTAAGCAAGTTTCGATACCTATCCCAACATTGGTAAAATGTTTCTCCTGGTTTTTGAGTAAAAGTGGTGATTTGTCTCTTGAAAGAGTTTGTTCTATGAGATGGGAAAAACTTCTTTAAAAATTGTTGTTGCATTTCATCCCAAGCACGAATGGATCCTGGTCTTAAATTTTGTAGCCATGTTTTAGCTTTATCTTTTAATGAAAAAGGGAAAAGCTTTAATCTGATGGTGTTCATATTACAATTTAAATTATTATATGTGTTGCAGACCTCTTCAAATTCCCTTAAATGCAAGTATGGATTTTCCAATTCTAAACCATGAAAAGAACGTAAAAGTTGAATAATACCTGGTTTAAAATTAAAATGAGATGCATCAGGAGGAAAAACTATGCATGATGGTGCACTTGTTCTTGTGGGATTCATGTGGTCTCTAAGTGTTCTAGTACGGTTATTCTCATTATTTTCATTATGAAGTGATTGATTATCTTCTTCAGCCATATTTTCTGAAAATGATGAGGATACCCTACAAAGTCTACCACTTGATGTACATGACCACACTCTCATGCACGTGTAGGAATAAAAAAAAAAAAAAAAAAGCAAAAGAAGGAGGAAGAAAACAAAAGAAAAAGAAAAAAAAAAAAAAAAAAAAAGCAAAAGAAGGAGGAAGAAAACAAAAGAAAAAGAAACAAAAGAAAAGAAACAAAGTTATATACAAGAAAAGTGAAAAGAGAAAATAAAATAAATACTATAATTTATACAAGAACTTACCTCCCCGGCAACGGCGCCAAAAACTTGACACGACGAAAAGATTGTTGTCTTCTCCCAAGTGCAGGAGTGTCGAAGTAATAAATAACCCGGCAAGACCAGGGTCAAACCACAGGGAGGTTAATTGTACAAATTATAAATAACAATAATACAACAACAATAATAAGAATAACAACAACAACAATAATAACAACAACAACAATAACAACAACAACAACAACAACAATAATAATAACAACAACAATAACAATAGTAGTAATAACAATAATAACAATAATAATAATAATAATAATAATAATAATAATAAAGAAAAAGAAAGAGAAGAAGAAGAAGAAGAAGAAGAAGATGAGAACTTTGAGATGAAATATAAATGTAATGATTAAACAATTATAATAACAAATATCAAGGTTAGAGGTTTCACTAATGATATGTTAAACAAGTATAGTATAAACTCTTATTATTCAATTGGAAACCACACACAAAGGAGGTTCCAATCAGATTATAGATTGTTAACATGATTACATTAGTCATCTTATTCGATTAATGCTAGTACTTGTAAATCTCGTCAAGCATTCATGATTATAACTTATGTTAACAACAAATCAAGTTCTTTTCATAGCTCAGGTGTCGGTTATACCATACAGTATGGGCTAAGGCAATGAAAGTGTCAAGCATTTATTGTACCAAGTGTTATAGAACATAAATCAAGATTAATCATTTAACAAGCAAAGTATTAAAGAGTGAAGAAGATAACAAATACAAAACATGTTAGTATCAAACATTAAAGTCCATTTTGAGTTTACACTATACTTATTCTTACACCATTAGTGTAACCTTTTCACCTTGACATAATAAACTTAGCTAGACATAATAAAAGAAAGAAAAATAAATAAACAAAATAAGAACATAAACAAGATAAAAGTTAACTAAGTAAGATAAAAGTTAGCTAATAAAATGAAAGGAAATTAAAGGCATAAACTTGATATTAATGAAAGCAAAGTATAAACATTACAAAAAATACAAAGAGAGAAAGGAAGAGCATGATCTTGATCTGGAAACCAAGATGCCTAAATGCATGGCAAATGCCTCCTTTTATAGGCCAAAATTAGGAACTATTGATTTGATGACTAATTGATAAGTGGGTGGCCAACTTTTGACTTGGTGACAATCTTTATCTTCTCTTGTCTGCCCAAAACAGCATTGATAACATCAAAATTAGAGCCAGTTGCAAACATGAAAGTTGTAGGCAATTGTCTCAGCTTTCTTGTGTAAAAACTTCAGCTCATTTGGACTTCTAAAACTCTAGATATGGCTAAAATATTGAATAGTGCTCGGGCTGGAAGATAAATTCGGGCTTCTTTGTTGTTGCTACAATTTGGACTTGAAAATGGCCTTTTTAGATCTTGGGCTCCATATGAAAGTTGTAGGCCTATGTCTTACCTTTCCATCCATATAAATTGGACCTAAATCTGAGATATATAGCTCTAGATATGACCCAATTACCGAACAGTGTTCCGGTTTGGATTGCACCGACATCTCTTTTCTAAGTTTGGCCATCTCTTTATCCTTGCAATTTAAGTTCTTCAAGTCATCAATCAATCCTTTCATTTATGTGATAGGCCTGCATTAAAAATAGACATTTACCACAAATTAAAGGTATCTTATATTATTAGATTGCATGTATTTAAAATGAACATTTACCACAAATTAAAGGTATCTTATATTATTAGATATATTATTATAAAACATGTATTGGTTAAGGAGTTATTGATACTTCAAGTGCAAAATGATGATATAAAACCATGATAAAAATGCAATTTTAAGTACTAATCAGATACATTTGCTCTTAGTTGTTGATGTGCCAAACTTTAACTTATATTATTTACTTGTAACATAATGCTCACAAATTAGAGAATAACTTCTGTTTAGAGAGAATTTTTAAATCTTTCTCTGACATGTGGCCTAGTTTTTTATGCCATATCATCGCCTTCTCTTCTGCAAGACTGGCTGATGCGATTGACGTCTTTGCCTTATAATGCGTTTCTTCTATTAACGCAAATAAGTTTGCAACTATCTTTCTTGCCTTTAAAACGACCAGCGCTCGTTGTTTGTTCAAATCTTACAGCCTAGACTATCAAATTATCCCACAAACAAAAGATTCTTCTTTAAGCCTTTCATATGTTACACTCCTAAAATAGTACGAATTGAGCCATCATGCATTTTTAATTTGATGGTGCCAATACTAGTAATATCTAGAGCATGATCATTGCCTATAAACACTGAGCCTTTAGAGATGGGTTCATACATATGAAACCAATCTTAATTAGGAGTCATATGCTATGTTGCTCCTAAATCCATTAACCAAACCTCATCGGCTTTTTTCTATTTGTAGAGAGTGTCGTTGCTTCACTATATAAAACCTCTCCATTTTTTAAGGTGCTTGCAACACATCCTTGAGATTTTGATGACTCTGCAGTGTTATTTATACCCTTTTTAAACCAACAATCCTTTTTAAAATGCCCCTTTTCTACCATAGTTGTAACATTTCATAGTCTTCTTGCTTCTTGATTTGGACATTCCTTACCTTTGACTCCCATTGGAGCCACGCTCTGTTGATCTTCCTCTTGACATCAACAACGCCTCTACTTAGTTTGAACTATTTTTGTCTTCTTTGTTTTTGAGCCTATTTTCTTCTTCCAAGATAACGACTACAATATCATTGAAGATTAAATAGTTTGAGAGGATATTATTGGTCAAGTTGATAATGAGCTAATGAATTAGGAAGATTGAAGTAGAAGCTTTGCATGTTTATTTTCCTTTATTTATTGATCCAACATATTAAGTTGTGAAAATAGAGTTTTTATTGTGTTGATGTGGTCAGTCATTGACGTGATTTCTACTATTCAAAGGGTATAAAGTCTCCATTTTAACAAAATCTTATTATGCAAAGACTTGGACTAGTATAGCTTTGTTAGAGTATCTTATATCTCCTTAGCTGTTTTCTTCTCTGCCACACTTGATAATATTTTATCAGTTAATGCTAAATGTATGTTAGCAATAACATTACCATCCATCTCATTTCATTTGCATTATCAGTGATCTTCGCAGGTCGATCCCCAATTGCTACCAAGCAATTGTCTTTCTTTAATATTACCTTAATTTTCATTTTTCACAGTGAGAAATTGCTCCCCTTGAAACTCTCAATCTCGTACTTTGCTGCTATTTTATTCACCGTGATTGATTCAGTTATCATTGTATCACAGATCTATAACGTATGCATAAATAGTTTCATATGAATAATACTTCACTAAATAAGTTCCCAATAAAGATTGGAGTGGTCACAAATAGTCTCACTTAAAATCCAATCTTCTTAGATAGAACTTCCTAGACTATATTTAATTACCATACTGACTTTTTATATGTGCCAACAGTAATGTATGTGAATAATAGCATATGGATTAATAGTGTCGTATAGGTGAATAATGTCATATAGATGAATAATAATCGTATACACGAATAACTTTTGTATGTTAACAACATCAACCAAGAAGGTTTTGATACCACTGTTAGGGTACTGACATGCAAGCCTGACAAGATAAAAGATAAAGGATATGATAAAATAAAAAATTAGACACACAAAAATTTACGTAATTCATCCAATTTGGCTATGTCCACGAACAAATATAGAAGGATTTTACTATGTAATGTGGGAATTATAACTTTTTTCTACTAACAGGAAAACAATTGAAAAGTCTCTATTATTAGAAAAAAAAACACTTTATTTACTATCTCATAAATATCTCATAATTTTTTGGGATTACTTTTCCTCTCTCACTCTTTTCTTCTTCTCACTTATGATGTATTTAAGGCTTAGATGTACTATTTATTTATAGACAAACATTCTTGCCTTCTTCTTCTCACTTTGTTGACTTAGACAGCTCTAATTCGTACCAGTTAACTTCACATTATAACACTAAATTGGTATCTGTTTTATTGACTGAGACAGCACAAATTGATGCCAACTAGCTTCACAATAATTTTTCTTTTAAAAATTTATATACAAAAATTACATCGTAATACAATCATATTTCTTAAAAATTAATTTAAATTTTTAAAGTACTAGTTTATTTTCATAGACAGTTGAAATAATGTTTTTTTTAATTATTATTATAGGTATTTTTTATTTGAAAATATATTAAAAAATATTTATATTTTTAAGATTTATCTTTTATTTCAGAATATTAAAATAATTTAAAATAATTTTTTTATTTTTTATTTTTAAATCATGTCACACCGCATTACCGAAAATATGCTAACATACCATGTCGGTATCGATTTCCCAGCGAATTTTGCTCGCAGCTTGCAAGTTTCAACACGTATAAATCACAATCAATAGCATTTATATGCTTCTTCATAAAGTGCAAGAAGAGCCATCAGTTCTTCTTCGGACAATCCGTTAACCCACATTTCCCAAAAAAACCCACCATTTGAACGCTTCCAGATCTGACCACGTGGGTTCGCTAATCTCGATGGCCCTCTCTCACATATTTAAACCCCAAACCAACCATTCGAAACTTCCAACCGTCTCTCCCTTTCTCTCAACCAGAAAATTTAACTCAGATCTAAACCAAAAAAAGTTCTCATATTTTTGTATAAGAAAAATTACTAATTTAAATTAAGTCAAAATCAATGGCATCATCAGAGCAATTAATGGGAGGTGGAAGTGTCGTCGGTGGTGGTGGTAGTGGTCCCCGATACGTAAAAATGCAATCAGAGTCGTCAACGCCGTTACAACCACAATCATCATCAATAATATCGTCCTTCTTCTCTTTCCGTCAAGGTTCGACGCCGGAATCCTGTCGGATTTTCGATGAATTACCGAAAGGCACAATCGTCTCCGTTTCTAGACCCGACCTCAGCGATATTAGCCCTGTTCAATTATCTTACACTATCGAAGTTCAATACAAACAGGTACAGATACGCGATCGGTTAACTAAATTTTGACTCGATTTTGTTTTTTAGGTTTCTGAATTTTGAATATTCAATTTGAATTTGAATGTTAGGCCGTGTTTGGATGATCATAAAAGCTAGTTGAAAAGTAAAATTTGAAGCTTAGATTCTATTAACCTAAGATATATTACATATTTAAATATATTATTGAATCCTCTAATTTGCGGAGAATATTTAATTATTATTTGATCCTCTAATTTGTGGAGAATTATTTAAGTAGAGTTGTTTTTTTTTTCCTGGAATTAGTAGGGGCGTATAAATGTAAGATTCTTAACGTGTAATTTTATTTTGGTGAATTTAGTTCAAGTGGACACTGTTGAAGAAAGCGGCTCAAGTGTTTTATTTACATTTTGCATTGAAGAAACGATTGTTTTTCGAGGAAATTCAGGAGAAGCAAGAGCAGGTGTGTCTCTTTGTGTGGTGGATCACACTGGTTTAGTTTTTGTATAACTGAATGCTTTGAGATTGTTATGTTGTGAATATGACTTTATATGCGAAGGTGTGGTTTTGATATGGTTTTCATTGAAAAATTATATTAAAGGTTAAAGAATGGCTTCAAAATCTAGGAATAGGAGAACATACGCCCATGGTGCATGATGATGATGATGCTGAAGATGAGACTGTTCCGTTGCATCATGATGAAATTGCCAAAAACAGGTTACAACCCTACACCTTTCTATAATTATTGAACATGAATTTTGTCCTTGTCTACAGTAATTCTCATAGTTCTTACAGGTGATTTTTCTGTTCAGAGATGTTCCATCAAGTGCTGCTTTACCAGTTATTCGTCCAGCATTGGGAAAGCAACATTCAATGTCAGACGAAGCAAAGGTTGCAATGCAACAATATTTAAATCACTTTTTAGGGAACATGGATATTGTTAACTCCCGAGAGGTATGTTTGGACTCTAATATTTTTAAAAACGTTTGTGGCACCTGTCTTTTTTTGTTGCTGGTGTTATTCGGAATACATATCCATGATTTGTTTGCGGACAGTGAAAACTTGATTTCAAATTAACAAAGTGAATAACATAGATTGATTTTCGTATGGTGATGACTGCAGAAAAATGTAAATTTTAGATAAATAAATCCAGCATCTCTACTAGCTACCATTACCTTGAACTGCATATTCACCTTAGTTCCTACATGCCTTCTTCTTTGTCTCTAGTGCTTAGATACATATATGCATGTGTGTGTGTGTGCATATATCAGATGTGGAAACTTCTGAAAAAACATGTCACTTGAGGACTTTTTTAATATTCTATCAAACGACAATGATCAATTAAACTCCACACTGTTTTTTAAATTGGTTACAAGTAATTTGAGCCAAACACAATGCACTAGGCATCTCATTGATGCATCAATTTTCATACTTGCTCAATGTATGCCCTAATCAGCAAATAGATGTCTTCTACTCTTGTGCCGCCTTTTGTTGGGATTGGCTACTTTATTGTCCTTTGCACTCATCATAAGCAAGCCTGTCGTTCATTTCTATGTGATGCATCATTTGAATTGTCTGGCTGCCATTCATCCGTGCAAACTTTAGAAACACCATTACACTCAAATCAATTGATATCTATGCAGTCAGGAACTTGCTCTGTTCGTGTGTGTGATGGTGAACTGTGTGAACCTATAATAGAGAATTTGAACTGCTGGTGCTTCCAGTTCAACCCATAATTCCAAAGTCTTGGGTTTTCAACACCTAATGTTTTGAAATTTTAAATACTCTCTTTCTTTTAATTTTTACTGCTTCTTGATTGCTAATTGGGATGCATTTTACAATAGACAATTTCTGTTGTAGGTTTGCAAGTTTTTGGAGGTCTCGAAATTGTCCTTTTTACCAGAATATGGCCCTAAGCTGAAAGAAGAATATGTTATGGTGAAGCATCTACCACAAATAGTGAAAAATGATGATTCCAGGAAATGTGCTTGCTGTTGCTTTAGTTGCTGTAATGACAACTGGCAGAAGGTAATGCAATCTTGTCCCTAGACTAGGTCGCCACCTGGCTTTGATTTGAAGATGTGTTTGTCTGTATGTGCACCGTTGTGCAACAATGAAAGGTTTCTGTGTATGGTTCATCATTGCATTTGGTTTTATTGACATTGTTGAATGATATTTTGAGTATTTTAACACTGAATCTTCTTCTGAGAACATATAAATGAGACCTCCTATCACTGCAAATGAATGTTTGCACAAGCATATGCATTGTGTAGTTACTTCCTTGTTTTCTCCTTTCTTGTTTTGGACAGTTTGGAATTACTTTTGGTCTCTATCCTGATTAGGAAATTCTTTAAAAAGAAAGTCAAGTTTGTTGGGTAAATATGAAGGCTGGTATAAAAGCACACTTTCTATATGCATGGGCATGCATCATGGAGCTCAAATGTAATATGGGTGCCACATATGCCAGTTAATATAAGCAGAAATGACTAATAAAAAAATCATTATCATGTCCTAATACTTTGCTGAACAAGACAGGGTGAAACGACTGATCCTTCTACATCATTCTGCTGAGTTATCGAAAAGCTTGATAAATAACTTGATAACCTTAATTCATTTTGCCTGCACTGAACATGATGCATTACGTCTCACATCTGTTATACTTTATGAATCTTATTCCTTTAAGATTCAGCATTCACAAAATTACAATTCATTTATTGGATCTTGCTGCTGTAGTTCAAATTTGATAATTGTTGCAAAAATTTAGATATAGCATATGATTTGTTGTGATAAAGCTGCATGAGGGAAATTACTAGTAGTGGCAAGAGAAAAGATTAGTTCAGCAATGATTTAGTCTGGAGATGCATGTCAACTTTTGTGGTGTAGTTGGGGTCTTCTTGATAGTACACCAACAATAGACTGCTCTAACTTTCTGTAGGTTCCACAACAAGAGGAATCACACAACATTGTCCATGTTTTATGATTTTCTGCAGGTGTGGGCTGTTTTGAAACCAGGATTCTTGGCACTTCTGGCTGATCCTTTTGCTACCAAACCTTTGGATATAATTGTTTTTGATGTATTACCTACTTCAGATGGAAGTGGTGAAGGCCGAGTGTCATTAGCAGCAGAAATAAAGGAGAGGAATCCCTTGCGGCACAGTTTTAAGGTATGCAGTGGGCAGTTTATTTCTTCTGTGGAATTTTGATTATTGTGCTTTTGTACAAGCAATCAATTTGACCTTGGGTGATCTTAAAATTTTGATGATGTTATTTTGTACTAGCCCTGACCCAATACTTTGCTGATGATGGTATATCCTGGGTTTGGTGTCATCTGCTTTTCTTGATTAAGGATCAGTTACACATGCAAACGCACACAAGCACATTGTACTCTGAGAAGCTACGAGCATATCGCTGGTTGTTGATGGCAAGGCAAACTAGCTGATAGCCATTACATTTTCAAAAGTGATATGATCCTTCCCTGCATGTCGGAGTCTGACTGATTACATGGGTTGTATTTTTAGTAAATGTGTAGTAAACAACCAAACAAGGAAATATAGAGGGAATTCATGCTAGATGCCTTTAGATACAACAGGTTATTAGGTGGTATATATTCAATTTGTGATGGGTTTTCCTCTTCATTACTGTAAGTTTATTAATGATTTAGTGATGAGGAAATTTTATCAGATAATTGCACTCACTAACAGATGATTGGAAACTTCAAAGGTTACATGTGGAAACAGAAGCATAGATTTGAGATCTAAAAGTGGTGCCAGAGTTAAAGATTGGGTTGCTGCAATTAATGATGCTGGACTTAGGCCTCCTGAGGGTTGGTGTCATCCTCATCGCTTTGGCTCTTTTGCTCCTCCTAGGGGTTTGTCTGATGATGGTAGTCAGGCTCAATGGTTTATAGATGGTAGGGCAGCTTTTGATGCGATTGCTTCATCAATTGAGGATGCTAAATCTGAGGTCAGCTCCAGTGCATTGAATCAGCTCTCCTCATTGTTATTTATTCTGCAATTTAATTTATACAGTATCTTTTGGATTGATGTAAATTCTCTGCAGATATTTATTTGCGGGTGGTGGCTGTGCCCAGAACTTTATCTAAGGCGTCCTTTCCGTGATCATGCCTCTTCTAGACTTGATTCTTTGCTGGAAATCAAAGCTAAACAAGGGATTCAGGTGCAAATTGCATGTTTCTTGTTCTTTCCTGCTTTGATGCTTTCTACTTATTACATTTGATTTGATATTTAGTTTTACTAATAATTATAATATAATATGCACTAAACTTTTGAAGCTGTTTTTTCCCCCCCTAAAGCATGACTAAAGGTGATAAATTGAGGATAGGCCATGAGTCTTTTTTATGGGCACAAATGTTCTCTAGATGCCTTATCTTTTATGGAAATAGGGGCATGAACTTTTGTAGTGTATATGGAAAGCTTCTGCAAGCATTGCATTCAACTACATTTCTTTCCCACATGCATATGTGTTTTCTGGTTAAATGGTGCAATTGCCCAATATAGTTTAGGCACCAAGGAACCTTGAGGTATGTTCACAAGTCAAAATAAAGTTATAAAAATCTTAGGGAAAGCCCTCATGTGGTATGTGACATGGAGTTTTATCAAGATCTCTTTGCAGGATTTCTTTCAACCTGCATTGGTTTTATATGCATGACTGGTGGTGTAATCTAAATTTTTCAGTGCAGATATATATTCTTCTCTATAAAGAGGTGGCTCTTGCTCTGAAAATAAATAGTGTGTATAGCAAGAGAAAGCTTCTTAGTATTCATGAGAATGTGAGGGTACTGCGGTCTCCTGACCACTTTTCAACAGGTGTTTACCTTTGGTATGCATTATTGGACAAGCTTTAAGAGTGTTGGGCAGAGCTAAATTTTGAGTTATCTTCATCAGAATGGGCCTTTCAATTTCTGATATATATTTGGTTATGTTTAGGTCCCACCATGAAAAGCTTGTCATCGTGGATCACCAGGTTTGCTTTATTGGAGGACTGGACCTGTGCTTTGGCCGCTATGACACATGTGAACACAGAGTGGGCGACTGCCCTCCTCAAGAATGGCCAGGAAAGGATTATTATAACCCAAGGTAAATAATTTGTTTTTCTCTACTCAAATGTGATTTCTTAGAATGTTAAATGAACATGTTCTGAGAGATTGATAAATACGTAAATGATTCATTACTTTGGTCATTTTATTTATCTCATCTTGTATCTGGTGTTGCTGTTTCAGTGGTTTCTGCTTCTTGATTAACTGATTATATCCTGTAAAATGTAGTTACAAGATTTTTCAAGTTGACACAATGAAGTCACTGGAATTTAGCATACACAAATGCAATGCTCAATCAAAGTTAATTACTGGAATTTAATAAACAAACAAATGCTCAATCATAGATAACCACTTAACGTGTTAATGCTATGTTCTTGAAGTAGAGGGAATCTTACAACAATCTGCAATAACCTGTCTTTGCAATGTTAAGTGCCTGTATGGTAATGCGGTGTAGGTGCTTTTGCGAAAGTGCATTTAGATGCTCTTTAATGGTTTTGAAGATGTCAAAACCATCCAAAAGCACTAAAAAAATATCAATTTTATGCCTTTTTCAGTCACAACGCCCATTGAAAAGCACTTTCAAACACGTAACCAAACATAGAAGTCAGGCATAAAAGACTTCTCAACAAGTCATCTGAAAAATGATAGATTGGTGTGATGTGCAATTGGCATAGTAGTTTAGTTGATTTGAAGCAGAATTTTCATTTGCTGGTTTTATGAAATGAATTTTCAATTCATCTTCCAGGGAATCTGAACCAAATTCATGGGAAGATATGATGAAAGATGAACTGGATCGTGGCAAATATCCTCGAATGCCTTGGCATGATGTCCATTGTGCTCTTTGGGGACCGCCTTGTCGTGATGTGGCTAGGCACTTTGTCCAGCGTTGGAACTATGCCAAGGTCAAAAGTTTAACACCAATTAGTATGGTGATTGTGATGCAGGTTGGGGAAAGCTTTTAATTTTAACATGAATATGCTTTTTTCTTTTTTCCAGAGAAATAAAGCTCCATATGAGGAAGCAATTCCTCTACTTATGCCCCAGCAGCACATGGTTATCCCACACTATATGGGGCAAAAAAAAGAGAAGGAAGTTGAAAGAAAAGATTTTGAAGACAATGTAAAAGGCATTAAAAGGCTGGATTCGTTTTCCTCTAGTTCATCTTTACAAGACATCCCTCTTCTTTTGCCTCAGGAAGCTGATGGGCCTGATGGCTCTGGTGTAGGCCCAAAACAAAATGGGCTGGAGTCTACCCCTGGCAGAAGCCACCCACATGCTTTCCGGAAATCCAAAATTGAACCAGTTTTTCCAGACATGCCAATGACAAGCTTTGTAGATGACCACGATTCCTTGAATCTTCATGTGAAAATGTCTCCAGATTTAGCAGCGGAGCCTGGCACCAAAACTTCTGATGACTTGGAATGGTGGGAATCACAAGAAAGGGTTGATCAGATTGGTTCTGTGGATGAAAGTGGGCAAGTTGGTTCTCGTGTCTCTTGTCATTGTCAGGTGGGTTACTGCTAATGATATTTTATGCAATTCTTATATTTGTAATCAAGTGTAAGAAACCCAACTTGAGTCATCCGATGATCTCAGTCCTCCATGCCAACAGGAGATCATATTTAACATGGTTTGCCTGGATTTCTTACCTTTTCATGATCTATGTGAAGATTGAGCATTGCACGACTTTTGGTTAGCCCTAGAGAGTGTTTTGTTCAAATTTTTAATTTACTTAATTCAAAGCAATTTTAGAGGAACTGAAAGGTCTGTCCATTTATTGAATAAAAAAGGGGAAGAACCGTGAAAATCTTAAATGGTGCCAGCCTTGTTTCATGTTTCTATCTGTGACAATTTCAAATTCTACAAGACAGCACATTTGATTTTTTTTTCTTCCGTTAACGTTGCTATGATTATTCATTACTTATTATGTTTATGAATCATCTATAAAACTTAATCTGTATCCTCTGTCATCAATGATTTCTTTCATTTTTCAGGTCATAAGGAGTGTGAGTCAGTGGTCTGCTGGAACAAGCCAAATTGAAGAGAGCATTCACTGTGCTTATTGTTCTCTTATCGAGAAAGCGGAGAACTTTGTCTACATCGAGGTATAAACTGTTACCCATTATTTATTGTATCCTTCTGTGAATGGAACCCGCTGTCTTTTGAACAAGTAACTTAAGGAAAAGCATATCCACCTCAATTAAAAATAGTTTCCTCGGTGGGAATATATTTTGAAACACTCAATTTGAGTGTTTCTGAAGTTTTTTTCCACTCACGATTGTATTGACTCCTAGTGAGTTTTTTAAGTCATATTGAACAGCTGCTTGTAAAATTACCATCTCAATATATATGGCTCAGTCCCTGTCTTCCTCGCATTGCTGGCAAGGAAGAGCATCATGAATTTGGTTCAAGGCATGAAATGACAAAGGAGGCTTTACACAACTCTAATGGTGCAGCAAGTATTTAAAGAAATGGTTTTTAGAGAGGGCAAAATTGCAAGAAGAAACTTTTATCAGACATTTAAGTGTTCAGGCTTCATCCGGTAGTGTAGAGGGTTTGTGGTTGCACAGTGACTATCCCATCATTGAACTACCCATCTGTGTGTAGCACCCTTCACCATCTAAGCTATGGCCAAGGCACTCTATTCCAGTTTTATTTGTTTATGTCAGAGCCATGAATTGATTTGAGATACTCTTATCTTAATCTATGAACTTGCTCATTCACATTTACTAAGCATGCATCATGAAAGATATCACTAGTATCAGCCTGGGCCCTGGGAAGGCTATGAAAAGGAAAAGTAGAGACTGTATACTGTGGCATAGTATGAGTGGTTTTTAGGCAAGAGGAAGAGAATTCAGTCGGTTTTAGAGGTTGACTGAGGGGAAGTTTATTGATTTTTGGAAGCTATGAAGTGATTGCTGCTTAGGGAGAAAACGAAAGAATCTTTGTACAGAAGAATAGCTTTTCATCTATGATGAATTTGGAGGGCAATCAAGGATGCGGTTTTTGAATGATTTGCAAAGAGTTCTTAATTTTGTCTAAGGCATCAAGAATGATTTCCTTCAAGCTTTTAATAATTTGGTTAAAAGACGACTTTGTGAATGAGTAAAAGATTTTATTTCATCGACTGTAGATGTTTATTTTTGCTGTCTTTCTAATCATCATGGAAGTTTCATGTTTTGATGTTAAGGCTGATTGTAAAAGTCTGAAGCTATTCGTTTTGCTGGCTTTTTCTGCATTGCTGGGTTTCCCAGAATCAATTTTTCATATCAGGTCTTTCAGGAGATGACATTATACAGAATCGTGTGTTAGAAGCATTGTATCGGCGTATTACGCGAGCATTTAATGATAAGAAGTGTTTCAGGGTTATTATTGTCATACCTCTGCTTCCTGGATTCCAGGTTCTAATTCCTTGTTCATTACTTGAAATTTGAAATTTGGATGTTCCCTTTCTTTTTCTCGTCTTTGTTGGCTCAAGTTTTAGTCACACAGGGTGGTGTAGATGATGGTGGTGCAGCATCTGTCAGAGCCATAATGCATTGGCAATATCGAACTATTTGCAGAGGACAAAATTCAGTATTGCACAACTTATATGATCTTCTTGGTCCGAAAACTCATGATTACATTTCTTTCTATGGCCTTAGAGCTTATGGCCAACTTTTTAATGGTGGTCCTGTGGTCACCAGTCAGGTATGCATAGATCTCATGCTGTTTATTACTTCGTCTAATAGTTTTCTCCCCAGCCTTTGACAAATGCTGTTTATAGCCCTTCACCTCAATCTCTATTGATTTTATGTACAGATTTTCTTTGTATTGAACAAAATGCTTATCTGTCCTTGTTGCGTCTGCAGGTGTATGTCCATAGTAAAATAATGATAGTTGATGACCGTGCAACCTTGATTGGATCAGCTAATATTAATGACAGGAGTTTGCTTGGGTCACGAGATTCTGAGGTATAGCTCTATTCCAGGTTTTCCTATATGGTTTTCTGTTTGAAACTTTGATTCTCAAAGTTAATGCATGCCTAATACAATTAAGAATGATGATCTGTCAAAGTAAACTCTAACCAGGCCTTTATACAGTTGTTTGTGACATGGAAAATTGCAAAGATAAAATTGGATCTATGATGAGTAGTGATTACAGGTTAAAGGGAATGAGAATAGCATATGGCTTGTAAAACTTTCAACGATTAAAGAATGTTATTACATTGTTTCTTTGGTACAATTTTGTACTAGATTGGGGTGCTTATCGAAGACAAGGAATTTGTGGATTCATCAATGGGAGGGAAGCCCTGGAAGGCTGGAAAATTTACTCTTAGTCTCCGCCTTTCATTGTGGTCTGAACACCTTGGTCTTCATGCCAAAGAGGTTAGTGTAAATATTGACTGCTCCACAACTATGAAGTCACGTCACTGATAGACTGCTGTTGCTTTCCATCTGACACAGCACATTCTTTTTCTTTTAATTTCAGATCTATAAAGTGATTGACCCAGTAATTGAGTCGACTTACAAAGACAGATGGATGTCAACTGCAAAGGTGAGAACAGAAATGATTTTATTTTAGAAGACTACTTCATACAGCACTTTTTCTTTTTCCAAACATCGATTCAATGTGAAGAACAATTTGGAATTGCTTCCTGCATTCAAATATCCAGTGTATATTGTTTGAGTATGTTAAATGCTGAATCTGGAGGACTTCCCATAGCCGTTGATGGCAGAGTTCAAAAGCTTGCATTAATAGGGTGTGAGTTACTAGGCATTGTCATAATAAGTTTCTAATTTCTTAAACAAAAGCTAATAAAGGAAAATTCTTTTTCTACATAGATTTTCTTTTCAGCTGACATATCAACATGTTAAGAGGCTGTGTTCACATTAAAAAGGGCTTCCTACATCTGCTGATATAGATGGAGCGCTTTGAATGGCTAAATTACTGTCGCTGTTTGCTTCTCGTGTTTGTTCCCTTAATCTTATTATATACTCATTGGAATTGTTGTTAGACATGCTGTTTCCATTATTACAATTTTTACTAAGCAATGACCTCTGTCGAACCTCTTACCCTGGCCCTCTCTTTTCTTGGTCGATTTTTAAACTTTGGTGAAAGATTGTGGTATGTTTTTGGCATGGGTGTCATCCTGAAAGTTTCGAGGCAAAGACAATAGCGCATATTCTACTGCATAAAAAACTTTAATTTGCTCCAAAATAATCTGCCTGTGCTTTTTTATCAGCCAAATTCAAGGGGTATAAATATTCTATATGTTGTATATGCTAAACGGCATAAACAATGCATCTTTTGCCTGAGGTTTTTTCCGATGGGCTTTTGCGTTTGCCTCGAATTTGGTCTACCAACTAACATCATGTATTGGTGATTCTCATTTGACAGACAAATACCATGATCTATCAGGATGTCTTTTCTTGTGTGCCAAGTGATCTTATACACACCAGGTATGATGCTGCTTCACTTGTCTTTCCCTGCCTAAAGATCTTAACCAATTGCTTTCCGCCCCTAATCACATGCAGAGCCGCACTCAGACAAAGTACGGCGTTCTGGAAGGATAGGCTTGGCCATACCACCATCGATTTAGGGATAGCCCCTCAAAAGCTTGAGTCTTACCAAAATGGAGACATAAAAAACACCGATCCGCTGGAGAGACTACAGTCGGTGCGGGGGCATCTTGTTTCTTTCCCTCTGGACTTCATGTGCAAGGAAGACTTGAGACCTGTGTTCAATGAGAGCGAGTATTATGCATCCCAAGTTTTTTATTAGGTTTTAAAGAGTAGAGGGTAGTCACCAATCCCACTGTTTTTCTCTGCTGGGTTACACGGCGGTGACGATTCCTGGTAATGCTGCTGGCCATTGTTTCATAGCATTCAAATCATTTCACAAGAAAATCCCCTGTTTTTTTTTCTTTTTTTATTCTTTTTTCGCTCTGGTAGTTTGCATATAAATACGAGATAGAGATGGGGATAAGGAGAGCTCTATTTATTGTACTAACCAAACACAAATATAAAGTACTTGAGCAGCATTGCCCCTGCAGCTTCTTCTTCTTCTTCTTTTCATTAAAAAAAGAGAGAGTTTCATTAGATCATCTGTTCTCGGGATTCTAATTTCTTTCTCTTGTCGATTATGCAATTGATAGCAAATACCTGATTTCAAGATGTTAATGTTATCCACCTGTGTTAGTTTAGTCAGACGAGATTATCTAATTTCTGCTTTTTTATGTTTTTTTTCTTTTATTTTTCTTAAAGTTAATCCCATAAATTGAACTTGGGTTGGGTGACGGTTGAGTTTTTAAAGAATCGTTTCAATTTAAAATTTTAAAAAATAATTTTATGTCAAGGAGTCGGAACAAATATTTTTGCAAGCTTCACTATCATCAAGGTAATATTGATTTTTCATGGCCCCATAGATTTGTGCGTGAGCAAAAGTGAAAGAGATATTTTAGAAGTAGCTTCCGTATTATGGGGTACTCAATTTTATTTCTGAATGAAAGCTGCAATCTATATATATATATATATATGAACTTTTTTTTAATTGAATATTATAAAAATAAATAAATATTCCATATGAACTTTAATAGAATACAAATATTTTAAGACCCCTTGTTTTGTTGGCCATCATGCCACCTCCCCACATCCTCAAAGTTGCATAATTAAGCCGACGGGCACTTTAAGAGAAACCGATGAGATCATTCAGTTCAGGCCCCTACCTATTAAGATTTTATTTCAAGCCGAGTCTCGCGGAGTTTAAAATCTTACAATTATACCCCTTATTACTTTAATTTGAGTGGCACTATTAGATTCTCCCCATGGAATACGATAAATGATCTCAAATTATTTAAATAAACTTTATTTCTCTATGGTGTTGAGGCTTCCAGACAAGGACAAATTCTTGTAATATTAGAAAAGTATTTAGTATATTAACTTAAATATTAAAATAACACATGCAGTTTTCTTTTTCTATCTATTAAGTATTGGGAATATGATTAAACTTGTATTTTTTTATATATTTTTTATTTTTATTAAAATTTAATATGATTTGTACGTTTTAAATTGTTTTAATGTATTGATATTTAAAATAATTTTTTTTATAAAAAATCATTGGCATGCATTTCGGCACAAAAAGTTATTTGAAAAGTAACTGTTATCACACTGTCAAATACACTCTAAGCCGGCCAAAAAATAGTTTTAGTGTAATAAACTGTAAATTATTTATGTTGGCATTACATAAATTAGTTTCTGTTTTTTTTCTTTGAAAAATTCATGTTTAAAGATTAAAATATGGCCTATATTGGAGTTAGATTTTAACTTAATTTTTAAATTTTTTATTTAAACTTTAATATATATATATATAAAGAAAAAAACTACTTATAATAATTTTTAAAAACCAAATGAAATCTTTAATTATCTTACTATATTATGTGATTTGTGAAGAGAAAAAAACTATTATGGCAGAGTAGTGGGTTTTTTAGATTTATAACATAATTTGATAAACATTTTGGGAGAATAAAATGTTAGAAAAGTATGAAAATCATGTCTCTCTTGATTTAATTAACATGTATAAAAAACCAATCCAAAATTTTATGGATCTAATGGATAATAAATGAAATGTAAAATCTAACGGTTAGGAAAGAATGACTTAGCAGGGATATACTGGAATTCTATTTTCAACACATTCAATCTTATTAGAAAAATTTCAATAAAAAAATTCTAAACACTTATTAAAAAAAATAAACATAATTGTAATTTATTAGGGATTCTATTTGAAGTTAATTTACGATTAAATATAATTTTATTTGAAATTATTATGAGGTGTAATTAAAATCTTTATGTTGAGTGTATCAAAAACAACATCCCAGTATATTTTTTATAATACATATAAAGATGGAAAAAAGCCCTATAATACCTTAATAGAAGAGAAGAGCTCTTCTTGAGAATAAAGAAGAGAGGGAACGTAGAGATTTACTAGCTTCTTAAGTTTTAAAGTTACAACACTCACTAAACGCTATAGAGGAATAGAGAGAGCTCCTTAAAACAGCACTCTATAACTGCTTAAATAAAGTATAAAACATATTTAAACAAGAAACATAAGCTAGATAAAATAATAATAATAATAATAATAATAATTAAATTAGAATTTGAAATTGACTGGGAAAACAATTAAAAAAGAAAAAACAATTCCTAGATATAATTTTAGGAGATCTAACAATCCAATAGTCAATAAAGCAGGTCTCCAGTAAGAACTTAGCTTGTAAAATCATCTGAACAAGTTTAAACTCGATTCAATGATTAAATCTTATATTATCATCTACGTTCTCGTCAGACTTCGTATCATATAGGTCTGAGCTTCTTCGTTAACCTTTCCTGGACAGTAGACTCTATCTAATCTATAAATATGCTCGCAATGCATATAAATTGAGATTATGAGTTGGCAAGCTTGTACGGCCCAGCCCGGCCACTATTCCTTATTCCAGAGTCTCAAGCAAAAATCACTCAGAATCATGGTGCTTGGAATGCAATATATAGAAGCAATTAGGTGCATGTGACAGCCCAGATGATCATCTCATCTCACGCTCTCCTTCTCTAAAATCTTTGTTCACTTCTCTCCCGCTTTGTTTTCCCAACTTTGTTTGAGATTGTTAATGGGTTATGGTGCCTGCCTGCCAAGTCCATTACACATCACAATCGTAGGGGTCACCACAGCGGCTGCGTTAAACGCCAGCCATGTGTTTGGTATCATCATATGTATATGGAGGAGCACTCACAATATTTTATAACCAATATGATAAAACTTAGGTGAGCACCCAACTTCTTAATTTTTCTTCTTTTCATTTTCAAAGAAACTTTCGTGATAATTTTTTTTTTTTTTGGGTGTAATCGGTGCTATATATTCTACTTAATTATTAGCACCTCTTGAAGATAATACAATCTTAATCCCCTTGCTCTCCTAGCCATATGTTAATCTTACTTTAATTGCACTGAGCTAATCGTTCATTACTTTATATATTTCTTGACCGACTTCATGCAAAATATACTCATAAATTAAGTGCTAGTTTATATAACCAACAAATCACGATCAGTCATGACATCAAACTAGCTATATCTTATTTTAATTTACGATCGGCAACATACCCTCGTTAGATTATATATATGTACCAGCCGGGTTAGGTTGAATTTGTTTCTATTGTTTAGAAAAATAGCTCGACCGTTCAACAAAATTTTGCTTTGTTTGATTTGAAGATGTGATTGATTGGGGGGTTAAATTAATAAAAGAAACAATATTAAAGTTTGACATGTGTAGTTAATTAATAAATCATATCTTTTTCACTTTATTGTTTTGGATTCGAATTCTATGAAAATAGGAGGTCTTTCAGAAATATAGCAATACTTCAATTATTATTTTTTTAATAAAAAACTCGAGTTAAAAAAAAAATTGAAATTCTTTGTTCAAATATAATATTTCTTCACCCAATAACTAAACTAGCCTTTTGTTTTTCAAAAAAATATATTTTAAAAATTCTTCAAAGTTCTCTTGTATAAGCTTTTGATTGTTTTTTAAACGAAGAAAAGCCATGAATAATACAATTTTTTTTCTTTTATATACTAGCACCTTTCAGCAATATAAAAAGTTATATCATTACCAGAAAATCTATAAATACAAATAAAGTTTTTGACGGAAAAATTCATCAGTATCTAGAGGTGATATTTACTGACTAAATTTATTTCATCGCTAACTCCATCAGTATTTACCGATAGAATATTTATATCAGTAAATAGTGAGAGAATCTCAGTTGGAATAAAAGAAATTTTAAAAATAAAACAAGCATGATGACGTGTAATTTTTTATTGATGCTTTTACAGACAGAATTATTGTTGGATTCAAATAAGAAAAATCATACGGTGATGTGTCACTTATACTGACAAAATTACCAATGGATTAATAGAAAGAAACATTTCATTAGTAATTCCATCGGTAATGGTTAATATATGACATGTTTGTCGTCCCTCCCCTCTCTTATTTCACCTTCTTCCCCTCTGTAACTAAACAACCCCCCCCTCGTGGAATCTTCAACTATCAAATATAACCCCCTCCCCACCTCCCTAATCTCAACACATCTCATTATTCCTTGACCTTTCCAGTCACAGTAGTGTTTTTATTGTGGATTTTTTATTTTAAGTAAATCTACTATTTTTTTAAATTTGAACATAATTTTTAAATGTCAATTTTTTTAATGCATATTTTTTTAGTATATGTATTTTGTTTGAGTGTTTACTTGTTTTATTGTTTTTTCTCAAACAAATTTATTGTATGGATATATGATTTTGTACATGTTACAATTTCTTTTAGATTTTGTAAAATTATATTTGTTTGTAAATTGTTGAAACTTATATCAAATTACCGACTTAGATGTGCTGTGATGATATAAATAATTGCTTATTTAACGAGTCCGTTTTATATTTTGTTAATTTTATTGCCTAGTTGCAATTATGTTAATATATATTGTTGTCATCATTATTTGATATATATATATAGGTTCAATAAAACTCATGGATAATCGTTCATAGATATATTAAGATTCACCCCAAGGATTGCGGATGATGTATTATTGTAATGGGGTTTAGGGTTTTATTAATTACGCAACATCTATTCTAAGAAATATTAATGGAGGCGGTATTAGGTGTCATACAAGAGGTGTAAAAATAAATTGTTTTTCGATTCAGATGTTGTAACAATTCATCTTCTACACAAAGGTTTCATGGAGGAATACCTATGTTAGTATGCATAAGGAGAACCATTTGTTCCTCACGAGACCATGGTAGAAAAGATGGTTGAGTCAACTTCTAGTACTAACAACGTGCATGGAGTTGGAACTAACAATAATAATCTTTATAGGACTATGGTTATGGATGTGATAAGAATGAATCAGGGTTATGCTGATAATTTCCAATAATAGGTAAAGAACCTAATACAGACGTGCTAGGTTTTTTGATCTTTTGAAAGATTTTGACGAATTATCATGGGATGGCTATATAAATCACAGTAAATTATCATTCGTTACACATATATTTACCATCAAGTTGGATTATGGGTTAAGTAAGGTCGATTAAGACAGAATTGTTGAATGAACGAAAAACATTTTACTTGAAGGGAACAGGCTAAAAGAGAACTTATTAATGAAATTCTCAACAAAAAAGGATTTATTTTATTATTGTTATATGAACTTCTATTATTGTGTTGTGCGAGCAGCTTTCAATTTCAGTATTTGCATGATGGATAGATAGGGAATACATAAACTATGTAGCATTATTCATTGTGCAGTCACCAATGGAAACACTAATAATTTGTGTCTATCGGTGTATTCTAGAGGCAAAGGGAACTGTTCCCCTCTTCCTGACACTATTAACTATGCAGTACACCAATGAAAACATTGACGGGCATAAACCGTTGGTGTATTCCAGAGGCGAATGGAATTTTTCCCCTCTCCCTAACACTATTCATTATGCAATACACAGATGGTTTTTTCTTTTTTCCATCGGTGTATTCAAAAGGTGAAGGGAAATGTTTCCCTCCCCTTGGCATTGTTCATTGTGCGACACTGATGGAAACACCAACGATTTGTGTTCATCGGTATATTCCAGAAGCAAAGAGAATTGTTTCCCTCCCCCTAGCACTATTCACAATCAACAACATAAAGGGAAATACTGTCTAAAACACCAATAGATCTTATCCATCGATGTATTTTAGAGGTGAAGGAAATTGTTCCCCTTCTCATATCAATGATAGCAATTAAAGGTCACTGAGTGAGTGCCAAGTTCCTAAGGGAATTACCGAGAGACTACAAATTTCAATGCCTTGTGTCTGTCAGTGTATTCTAAAGGTGAAGAGAATTGTTCCTCTCTCCTTGACCATGTTCACTATGTAGTACACCCATGGACCTTATCCGTCGTTGTATTCTAGAGGTGAAGGAAATTGTTCCCCTTCTCATGTGGGTGATAGAAATTAAAGTTCACTGAGTGAGTGTTAAGTTTCCAAAGGAATTACTAATAGACTATGAATTCCAATGCTTGGTTAATTAATGCATCTTTGACTATATACTTTTTACTTTTTTATCGACAGAATCATGGACAGACTGCTAAAAATTTAGAAGGTTTTTTAAAAATTTTAGTTCAAAATGAAAATTTTAAGGTGAATTTACAAAGGGAATCACCAATTGATTAATTAAAAATAAAATTATTTTATATACCATTGATGATTCTGCGGGTAAAAACATGGTATAAAAACTCAGCGAGGACACCAGAACTTCATTTTCTCAATTCTCTCATTCTCTCACAGACTCTCACTCTCTCAAAATTCTCCTAATTCTCACACTATTATCTCTACTCTCACTCGCTCAATCCTCTCCTTTCTCAACATCTTCGGGTAGAATGTAAGGTTTTTCCTCTTAACACAATCAACAAGTATATATAGTGAGTCTTTTAATGTATTTTTTTTCTTATTTTTTTTCTTTTCTTTGGTTTATTAACAATGTATTTTTTTTTGTATGAAACTAAGAACGCTATTTGTTTTTGTATTTTTTTTCTATTTTATTGTCTACATTGCAATAATGTTTTATTGTGTTTGTTGAATTTTTATTTTTATTGTTAAATTTGCAGTATAAATGTTAATTGAATACATAGGATTAATTTTTTTTTCTATGTTATTATCTACATTGTAGTAATGTTGATTAATTTAATTTTTTCTATTTTATTGTCTACATTGCAGTAATGTTTTATTGTGTTTGTTGAATTTTAATTGTTATTGTTAAATTTGTAGTATAAATATTAATTGAATATATAGGATTAATTTTTTTTCTATTTATTGTTTACACTACAATATTGTTTTATTTTTTTGTTGAATTATAATTGTTATTATCAAATTTGTAGTATAAATGTTAATTGAATATATAGGATGAAATTTAATTACAAAAAATTCTTGTCAATTTAGGATTAAAAATATTATCACATTTAAAATGTGATAAAATTGAATAATCTAAAATTGTTAGTAAAAGTAAATTAAAATCAACTGTTTTGTGGCATATATTTTGTATATTTGCATAATTAAAAATTCTGGGTAGTTTATAGTATAGAGAAGGTGTTGTTAAATTTTTTTTATTAAAAATCAAAATTAATTATGTAAATATGCATCAAATTTATGTAGATGTATGGAGAAAAATCAATTGTATGTCGTAAGCACATGATCACAGCTAGTTCTTCTAGTAGTGATGATGACATCAACGTGTCATTAGATGCCAACCAAGAAGAGGCACCTGCATCGACTCATGACGTGGCCTATTCAAGTGTTGTTCCACAACGTAGAGGCGATGTTCCTTCATAGCAGGATCCATTTACCCACAAGTATGAAACACATTTGAAGGATGATCTTTTAATATAAGCTTGTTTTTCTTTGAGTTGGTTTGTGCTTAACAATTTATGAACAACTAATATTTCGTTAATTTTATTGATTTTAAGGTTTACAAACATTGAGGTCATCTGGGTAATAACATCAGTGTTTAAATCATCAATGAAGATTTTATTATTTTAATGGAGTTAGGTTTTCAAATATCCTAGAGTGAAAACCTCATGTCGATATTTAAAGTTAGTGTTAACTTAAAATTTTAACTATTTTTTATGTAAATTTATTTACTTTATTTATATTATTGATTTATTTTTTATAAATTGTTATTGTGAGGGTAAATTTGGGTGGGATAGAGAAAATAACAATGCTGCAAAGAAGGTTTGGATGAATCATGCTGCAACTAGGTAACAACGAAAGTAATATGATAATTATTTTTTATTTTAAATATTAAAATTTCAATTGTCATTAACTCATATAGAATACATTTGTATCATATAGGTTGTGTGATTTTTGATATGAGGCGCAAAAAAAAAAGCTAAAAAATATGCTAGAAAAAACGCTCTAGCAAGCTGGAATGATATAGCGGTTTAGAAGGATTTCAGGCTGCCATGCATCCCCGGAGGATACATGGGTAGAATATAGTCAGCTTATGACATCTGAGCATTTCAAATGACATTCGCAGTCCGGTGTGGGAAACTGGAGTTGGCAAATTCACGGTTTGGTTACCACACACACCGGCAGCTCTGTTCCTTTCATTTTGCATGCAAAACAAGTAGTAAAATTAATTTTAATAACATTTATCTTTAATTAATTTGTCATTATTTATAAATATATTTAACTTGCATTATTTTTTTCTTATAAGCTACGGCTCTTAGATGTGAGCTGAGTCCAATGGAGCTTTTGTGGAGATACACGTGCGAAATGAAGACCACCAAAAAAGGGTGCAATAGTTCTTCGACAATTGCACTCAATATTTTGTAGTATATTCTTTCAACTATTTTCTTTTTTAAGTTATTATTTTCTTGAATTGAATTTGATAATTTTAGTTTTATTTCTAAGAGACATATAATAGTCGGTTGAGGAAGAGACATGGGAATGATCCTTCAACCCACCTGGATTTTATTTTTTAAATTATTTTCTTTTTTTGTCAAAATATTTAAAAAAAAAATTACAGACGGATATACCAAAGGACACAATCTGCTAGTATCTTCCGTAAAGTTTAAAACAATTTACTTCATATGCCATTACAGCACTGTTACATCACCAACAAAATAATTCTATCGATATTTTATAGATGGTTTGAATAAAATTACTATAAATACCACTACTAATCACCAATAAAATGATTCCATCGGTATATTAAAGTGAGTAAATTTTTTTTGGCATATATTCTTCATATGTAAGACCATCGAGTTTTTTTTACCAACAAATGATTTTCATCCATGAATCTGTCAATAAAATTCTTGCCAACAGAATGGTAGCGTAAATATCGACAAAAAATTATGTCGATAAAACTATTAAATGTGGTAGTGAATTATTATTTTGTATGTTCTTACATTTTTGTTAGTATCATAAATTTATTTTTTATTACAAGTCTTATATAAAAAAAATATTTTTTAGTTGACAATATAATTAATTGGAATGAAATAAAATTAATACTTTGCAATATAAATTACGGTTGTGATTTTTTATGAAAGGAGTTATAATATTGATATATTTCTTAATTTCTCAGTGAAAAAATTTATCTTAATTTTCACAAATAAACATGTTTCTTGATTTTCTATTAAAAACAACTAGAAAAAAATGAAAATGAAAAATGAAAACGGAGAACTGTTTTCTATTTCTAAACCCACATGGATAATCTTTTTAAATCTCTTGGATTCCAGATAGAAATACTTTTAACTGAAGTAAAAGAATAATTCTTAATATATGGATACACAAATTGATAAAAAATATCAACTTAATGGGGTTATAAAAATCATAAGGAATCTTCTAGGGTGAATTATTCTTTAGAATCACCTTACATCCTTTATGGTGTTTTCAATGACCTCCACTTCAAGACCATGCAAACTTTTCCTTTGCAAAATCTTTCTCTAGGGGAATATCAATTTTTTCTAGAATAAATGCCTACATAAAGTCCTTCGGGGGTGTTGCTGGGGGATCCTTCAAAGATCAAGTCAGTACCAAGTATTTTTTATGTAACAAAAGACATTAATGAGCTATTATAAAGATAGAAAAGAAGAGAAGGAAGAAGATAAGGTTTTTCTCCCCCTACTTTTCCTGTCTATTCATGCTTCCTTCTATATTACCTGACTTGATTTGCTTTATGCAATGTAGGAGGGATATAGCGGTAATCTTTTAGTAGTAAAATAATATTATTCTACTACTCATGCCATCACTTTTAATTAATATAAGCATGAGTTGCTTGTTCATATTTAATGATATTATGATGGGCATTATGATTATCAATTCAGGCTTAGGATATGAGGGGCTTAGTGTAAAGTGACTTTTCAGGTTCACACCCAATCTAAAGGATGTTGGGCTTAATTCATGCCCCAAGCCCAGAAGATAGCTTGGTGTAGTCGCCTCCGAACCCAACATGGGACTAGACATGGATGCGTCTTTGCCCAACATAGAGTTAGGCATGGGACTAGGCATGGACTTGTCTGTGCCGAGCCCAGTCGTGGGACTGGACACTTGAAAATATATAGCCCTATTTTGGATTATGATTTTCCTGCATTATCTCTTAAATGATGTTGATTTGAGAAACTATGACCCATCAGTTGCCCTTCAAGTCTGTTCATCTTTAGAGAAATAGGGAGACTTAAGACTAAAGAGATTTTGATCTGACCTTAATTGAGTTGTGACCCTAGTTAAGGTGTCTTTTAAACTCCCCTTATCAGGGCCTCATTGGCGAGGATGGTGTTCCCAAAGAGTTTATTATTTGAATCTTCAAGATTTCTTCCTAATTCTCCCTATTGAGAATATTGGACACTCACTACTATACTGGAGAAGTGAGCCCTAGATTCCACTAGGGTGTGTAGCCCCATTTAGAATAGTTGGAGGTGGTGTTATTGTAAGAGGGCTAGTTTTAGCACTTTCTTAATATTATAGATGCTAGTACCTGTGTTATCCGGGAGAGATGTGGGTCTTATACCACACATAGGGTGTGTAACCCGAGTTAGATAGACGGTGTGACCCTGATAAGGCTGGCCTAGCATTCATGATGTTGTAGAGGCTGGTACCCGTGCTATCTAAGAGAGGTGTGGGTCCCATACCGCACACGGGGTGTGTAATCGAAATTGGATAGACAATGTGAGCCTGATAAGGCCACCCCATCACTTTTGATGTTGTAAAGGTTGGTATTGTTCTATCCAAGAGAGGTGTGAGTCCTAGACCGCACACAGGGTGTGTAACCCGAGTTGGATAGATGGTGTGAGCCTAATAAGGCCACCCCAACACTCTTAATATTATAGAGGCTGGTACTTATGCTATCCAAGAGAGGTGTAGGTCTCAAACCGCACACAAAGTATGTAACTTGAGTTGGATAGATGGTGTGAGCCTAATAAAGTTGCCCCAACACTTTTGATGTTATAGAGGCCAGTACCCATGCTATCCAAGAAAGGTGTAGGTCCAGGACCACACACAAGGTATGCAACCCGAGTTGGATAAACAATGTGAGCCTGATAAGGCCGCCCTATCACTCTTGATTCTAACTGAAAGGATTAGACAAAAGGAAGGGAGGGAGCAATGAAAACTACCCTAAAGAATGAAGCATTGATCCCTTATTACTTCCTTGAAGTAGTGGGTCTCAAACATCACAAGGGTATGTGACCCCGATTGGATTGGTAGGAAGTATTCCTAAGAAAGAAACATGAGTAAAGTAAGAACACAAGTGGTAAAGATATGCATTCTTTATTTATATATTTAACAATGATACAACTTAAAGTGGTTTGAATCCCATGCATGAGGAAGGTCAGAGCCTTATGGGTCTTGCAGATGATAGATGTTGGCTTTAACCACCCTTGTCACCCTAAGAAAACATCCCATTTTAGAGCTAGTTTTCCTCTGCTCTCTCTGCTGCCTATGGCTTTTAGCTTTCTTAGTACCAAATCCCCTTGTTTGAAAGTCTTGTTCCTTACTCTAGCATTGTGATATTGGATGGCCTTATGTTTATGGGCCTTGTTCTTCATAGCAGTTACGAGTCTGAACTCTTCTAGTAAGTCGAGATTGATTCTGAGTCCTTGCTTATTATTTTAAGGAGAGAAGCACAGTACCCTAGCACTGGGGCATTTAATCTCTGTTGGGATCATAGCTTCAGTCCCATATGTGAGGAGAAAAGGGGTTTCCATCATTGAGTTCTTTGTTGTTGTTTTATAGGCCCATAAGATTTTATTCTAAAGCTTTGTCCATTCTAACTTGACATCTTTTATCTTCTTCTTCAAACCATTAAGTAGGACCTGGTTGGTAAGTTCAGTTTGCCTATTCGTTTGGGGCTGTGGTACTAAAGAGAACCTGTGGTGAATCTTCAACCTTTCATATTGCTCCTTCATCTTCTGGTTGTCAAACTGGGTTTCGTTATCAGTGATTAGTATCCTGGGTACTTCAAATTAGTAGATCACATTCTTCCATAAAAAAAAGATCACCTTGTTAGCTGTGATGTTCGCCAATGCTTCAACTTCTACCCACTTAGTGAAGTAGTCCACGGCTACTAGGACAAACTGTCTTCTTCCAATTGCTTTGGGAATGGGTCCTAGAATATCCATTCCTCATTGGCAAAAGGACCAAGCGAAAAGGGATTGTTATCATCTCAGCTGAAAGTTCCCTTGACACTTAAACAAACCTTTAACACCCATCACACTTCTTCTACAAGTCTCTAGAATCTTGTAATATGGTAGGCCAATAAAAGTATGCTTTTATAACCTAAGCAGCCAAGGCTCTAAAGCCTGTATGCAATCCACAGACTCCCTCATGCATCTTTCTTAAAACATAGATGCTTTTTTATGAAGATAAGCACTTGAGGAGCGGTACTGATATGGATCTCCTATACAAGAACCTGTCAATCATGCAATAACTCGATGCTCTCATGGTTAGCTTAATGGCTTTTAGTCTGTTTGGAGGCACAGTTCCCGTGAGTAGGTATTCCTTGATCGATGTTCTTCAATCATTAGCTCTTATAAATAGAAAGGCTATAGTACTGCTTTTTTCCATTTTGGGACGGTCCAGGACTTCAATCCATACATTAATGGGGAGGTCTATCAAGTTAGCGCTAGTTAGCTTGGAAAGAAAGTCAGCTTGTGTATTTTCCTTCTTAGGCACTCTAACGATCTGGACTACCCCGCCCTTCTAAGCTAGGATGACTTTGATCTTTTTTTAATACAATATCATGGTAGGATCTCTATCTTTATAGATTCCTTGGAATTGCCCCCATAATCAATTAGGAATCATTGTGCACCTGTAAAGGATATACCTTCAAGGCTTTTTCCAGACCTAAACCTACAATCACAACCTCATACTCGGCCACATTATAATAGCTAGGAATCCAAACCTGAGCCCATATTGGTAAACCTGCCTATTTGGACTAATAAGAAAGATCCCTACTCTGCTTTCTTTTAGTGTGAAGTTGTTATCCACATTGAGTCACCAATCTTGAGAGAAGATTCGTCAGGGTGAACCAAGGTCTACTTACTTCGAATTGGAAAAAAGATCTTTTATGGCAACCTCTTCAAATTTGTATTTAGCTATAAAGTCGGTCAAAGCTTGCCCTTTCATTGTAAGCCTTGGCCCATACTACAATCCATATTCTCCTAGTTCCACTACCCATTTTATTAATTATCCTGACATGTTGGTATGTTGACACCACCCCCTGGTGTGTCTAAAAGTAGGCCTTTAGCTTCCAAGAAGTTGTCACTAGTGTCAAGGCCATTTTTTCTACTCATAAGTAGTGGGTTTCTACATCTATTAGTGTTTTTCCAGCATAGTAGACCAAACGTTGTACTCCTTCCTCCTTGACCAGCACCGCACTAATAGCTCGGTCTACCACCCCCAAGTATAAGAATAGGGTTTCTCCTTCTTTAGGTTGAGAGAGAACATTTGGAGAGGAGAGGTAAATATATAGTTCTTCAAAAGATTTCTAACATTTAGGTGTCAATTAGAAGTTAGGGGCGTTCCTTAGGACTCTAACAAATGGCAAACTTCATTCCCCCAGTTTAGCTATGAACCTACTGAGAATGGTTAACCTTCATATGAGATGTTGTAGTTCATTCATTGTCTTGAAGGGATACATGCTTAATAGTACTTGTATCTTCTCTGGATTAGGCTCAATCCCCTTGTGATTGCCTAGAAAGCCCAAGAATTTCCTTCATCGAATGGTGCGCACACACTTTAAGGGGTTCGGTTTCATATTATGGTCCTCTAATACTTGGAAGACTTCCTTGAGGTTTTGCAGGTGTTGTTCAAAGGTCATACTTTTTTACCAACATATCATCTATATATCTCTCTATGATCCTGCCTAACTGATGCTTTAACACTTTATTGACCATCCTCTAGTATATGGCCCCTGCATTCTTCAAACCGAAAGGCATGACTCTATAGTAGTAGGTCCCTCATTCAATTATAAAGGATGTATTTTCTTCATCAATTGAATACATGAGGATTTGATGATACCCGGAGTATGCCTCCAAGGAGCTAAGAAACTCGCACCTTGCTATTAAATCCACCAGTCTATCTATCTTAGGGAGTGGATAGCTATCCTTTAGGCAAGCCTTATTCAAGTTTGTGAAAACCACACACATTCATCATTTGTCATTGGCTTTCTTTACCATTACAATGTTGGCTAGCCACTCAGGGTAGGTCACTTCTCGTATGAATCTTGCTGGTATGAGCTTGTCCACCTCTTCAACAATGGCCTTCTGTTTGTCTCCCCTTATACTTCTCTTTTTTTGACGTATAAGGGGAAAACTAGGATTTACACTTAGTCGATGTGAAGCTATTTTAGAGCTAATCCCCGACATGTCCTCTGGAATGAAGGAAAAGTTACCTCTTTATGAAACCAGCAACCTCGTGAGGTATTGTTTCTGTTAGTTATTTAGGGTGTAACCTACTTTCATGGCCTCCTTCTCTTTGGGCCCTAAACAAACTTCAACCAGCTCTTCAGCTACCTTTGTTCTGACCTCGGGCTTCTCCTCATTGATTTCAGGACAATCAATCAACAGGGCTTTCTTGACCTTCAGGCGTGTATTAGCACACTCTCATGAGACTTCTTGATTTCTCTTCACTGCTACTATTCCTTTACTGGTTAGGAATTTATATTCACTACTGACTACTGCGTCGAGCTGATGAAGTAGTGGCCTCCTGATGATGGCATTGTATGGGAGGTGGGTATCAATGACCATGAATGTCTATTGAAGAGTTACACAATAAAGTGCAAACCCCATAATGATGGTCAACCCATTGCTCCCTTCACGAACACTGATGTCCCTCTATCCTGATGAGGGGTGTGGGCATTGGAGTCATTTTGGAGGTGTCTATTCCCATCTTTATCATGGCCTCAGCTAACAGGATATTCATTGAGCTGTCATTATCCACTAATATCCTATAAACCCTATGTCCTTCTATTATAATAAAAATCACCAAGGCATCCCCATGCGAGCATTCAATCCCCTGTCCATCGTAGGGGTAAAGGTGATGGATTCATGCCAAAACCTTTATTGGTTTGCTACCACTAGGACTTGATCCCCCACTCTTATCCTCTTATTTCTAGCAATAACCACATTGGTTACTGAGCCCCCCTTTATGATTAGGATCTCAGGGAGCACCGGTCCCTGCTATCTTACTTCGTCTCTCTCCTAATTTTGAGATGATTTTTTTAAAAACTGTCTGGGGTATCCTTCAGCCAAGAGCCTCTCCATTTTTTTTCTAATAGCATTACAATCCTCGGTGTCATGTCCCCTCTCCCTATAAAACTGACAATACTTTTTGGAGAACTTCAGTTTGGGATTGGGCTTTAAGAGAGGAGGATATTGAAGCAAGTTTTAGCCTTTTATAGCTGTATAGATATCAATGTAACTAGTATTTACAAGAGTATAGACCCTTTCAGGTTTATTGGGATGTGCTCGAAGGGGTCTTTTCTTCCTAACCTCTTATCGTCTAACTAGGAAACGGTTATTGTTGTGGGGTTCATCACTAATGCCTCCTCTATAGACCTGAGTGGAGCTTTTATGAGCAATAAGGCTTCCTCTACTCTTATATAACTCTTAATAATCCACTTCACCCTCAAGAGAGTTATGTTTCTTAATGGGTAGAGTTACTTCCACAACTCTTCATTTCTGACTCCTTTAATCAAAGCCTCACAAGCTATAGGCTCCAGTAGGTCCTCCACCTGAAGCATTTTTTTCATTGAATCTCCTCAAATAGGCCGGGTGGGCTCTTTCTTACCTTGGACAATCCTAAATAATTTAGTGGAGCTTTTCTTCATGGGGATGTTAGTGCTGAAACGTGCCACCAGCTTGACATATAAGTCTTGAAAGCCCAAGATTGACCCTGACTTCAGGTTATTTTACCACCTCCTTACATTCCCCCTAAAAATGGTGAGCAATATCTTACACATCATAACATTGCCATGGATGACCAGCTCAAGGCTCCCCCTCACATTCTAGATATGCTCCCGAGGGTCTGTGAGTCCATCATACGTGTCTAAGCTCATCTTTACTAACTAATACTCATTGGGTACTCTAGCTTCCTGAACTCTCTTGGATAGTGGAGAGCCTTCCATCTGATACTGGTGGGCAGGTCAGTGATGCTCTGAGACCTCCTCAGCCTTTTTTTCTATATTGTTCCTAATATGGACTGGATAAACTAGACGAATCCGATATGAAATGGTGGAAGGGGTGATCTTTTTCTCTCCCACGATGGTTAGTTTGATTTCGGTAAGAATGCTTACTTCTTAATAGAACTATGGGGTGGTGTGAATGTTCTTGAGTTAGACTATAGGAATGATGCTTGAGTGGTTCCCCTTCATTCTGTCCATGTCCCCTAGCACAGCTGAGGCATCTCTGGGCTACAGGGGTTTTTTTATAGCTGAGGTGGTATATCATGTGTTGGGACACCGTGAAGAGATCGAGGATGGACTGTGGTTAAGAGGACCTTCTCTAATAGCAGCTGCTCAGCCATCTTCTCAATCTATCGTTGGATGGATGTACCAGCAGCAATGTGGGCATCCATAGCATGCCCTGGTGTATATGGATCTGCCATGGTGGTGTGATATATATAACCATGCATCAAAGCTTAGTTTCTTATTGGAGAAGTAATTAGCTTTTTGTAAGGTTCCTACAGACGGCACTAACTGATGGTGTTATAAAAATCACAGGGAATCTTTTGGGAGGAATTATTTCTTGGAATCACCCCACATCCTTTATGGTGTATTCAAGGACCTCTACTTCAAGACTACACAGGCATTTCCTTGGGCAAATCTATCTATGGGGGAATATCAGCTCTTTTTAGGATAAATACCCATACAAAATCCCCTAGAGGTGTTGACAGGGGACCCTCCGAAGATCAAGTCAGTACCAAGTATTTTTTATATAACAAAAGACATTAATGGAAATATTAATGAGCTATTATGAAGATAAAGAAAAAGAGAATGAAAAGGATGGAGAATTTAGGAAGAAAAAGCCATGAATGTGTTTTGTCCCAGAGTATAAGGTTTCTCTCCCCTTACTTTTCCAGTTTATTCATGCTTCCTTCTATATCACCTGACTTGACTTACTTTATGCAACATAGCAGGGATGGAGATGTAATCTTGTAATAGTAAAATAATATCATTTTACTACTCGTGTCATCACTTCTAATTAATATAAGTATAGGCTGCTTATTTGTATTTAATGGTATTATAATGGGTATCATGATTATCAATTTAGACTTAGGATATAGGAGGCTCAGTGTAGAGTGACTCTTTAGGTTTGTCGCAAGTCACCCACGCGGTATCTGCTTGGCAATTTTTCATTTACTTAATTTGATTAATTCATTGGGAGTCATGATTACTACTTAAAATTGTATTTTTATCAAGGTTTTATATCATCATTTTGCACTCAAAGTATCAATAACTCCTTAACTAAAGCATGTTTTATGATAACGTATCTCATAATATAAGATATCTTTAATTTATGGTAAATATTCATTTTAAATGCAGGCCTATCACATAAATGAAAGGATTAATTGATGAATTGAAGAACTGAAATTAAAAGGACAAAGAGATGGTCAAACTTAGAAAAGAGATGTTGGTGCAATCCAAACCAGAACACTATTCGGTAATTGGGTCATATCTGAAGCTGTGGATCTCAGATTTAGATCTACTTTATATGGATGGAAAGGTAAGATATAGGCCTACAACTTTTATATGGAGCCCAAGATCTAAAAAGGTCATTTTCAAGTCCAAATTGTAGCAACAACAAAGAAGCCCGAATCTATCTTCTAGCCCGAGCACTGTTCAGTATTTAGCCCATATCTGGAGTTCTAGAAGTCCAAATGAGCTGAATTTTTAACAAAAGAAAGCTGAGATAATTTTTTATAACTTTTATGTTTTTAAGTGGCTCCAATTTTGACGTATCAATGACATTTCGAGTAGACAAGAGAAGATAAGGATTGTCACCAAGTCAAGAGTTGGTCATCCACTCATCAATTAGTCATCAAATCAATAGTTCCCAATTTTGGCCTATAAAAGGAGGAATTTGCCATGCATTTAGGCATCTTGGTTTTCATATCAAGATCATGCTTTTGCTTTCTCTCTTGTATTTTTTTGTATTGCTTATGATTTGCTTTCATTAATATCAAGTTTATGCCTTTCATTTCCTTTCATTTATTTAGTTAACTTTTATCCTATTTATGTTCTTATTTTGTTTATTTATTTTTCTTTCTTTCATTATGTCTAGCTAAGTTTATTATGTCAAGGTGAAAAGGTTACACTAATGGTGTAAGAATAAGTATAGTGTAAACTTAATATGGACTTTAATGTTTGATACTAACATGTTTTGTATTTGTTATCTTATTCACTCTTTAATACTTTGCTTGTTAAATGATTAATCTTGATTTATGTTGTATAACACTTGGTACAACAAATGCTTGGCACTTTCATAGCCCATACTGTATGGTATAACCGACACCTGAGCTATGAAAGGAACTTGATTTGTTGTTAACATAAGTTATAATCATGAATGCTTGACGAGATTTACAAGTATTAGCATTAATCGAATAAGATGACTAGTGCAATCATGTTAACAATCTATAATCTGATTGGAACCTCCTTTGTGTGTGGTTTCCAATTGAATAATAAGAGTTTATACTATACTTGTTTGACATACCATTAGTGGATCCTCTAACCTTGATATTTGTTATTATCCTTATTTAACCGTTACATTAATATTTCATCTCAAAATTCTCATATTCTTCCTTTTCTTCTCCTTCTTTTTCTTTTTTATTATTATTATTATTATTGTTATTATTATTATTACTACTACTATTATTAGTATTATTATTACTACTATTATTATTGTTGTTGTTATTATTGTTGTTGTTTATAATTTATACAATTAACCTCTTTGTAGTTCGACCCCGGTCTTGCCCGGTTATTTATTACTTCGACACTCCTGCACTTGGGAGAAGACATCAATTTTTTAGTCATGTCAAGTCGCCACCTAGTATTTAATTGAGGGCTACTAGGAAACCCAGATGTACTGGTCTTGTCAGAGATTCACGAGTAAGAGACTGGTTATGGTTAGGGAAAGTATTAACACCCCTAACGCATCCTACCTGAGGTAAGCTGCTTCGTGAATTTGTGTGTTAAAGAAATTTTAAAAATTTTATCTTTTCATCGATTATTAGAAATACAACTTACATATAAGTTAATAATTGTTGACCGTAAGCAATCAAAATATTAAATTCTTCTTTATTATTTGCAATTTTATCATAAATAAAAAAAATCCATGAAACAAATACAAACACGCATATACAACTTCACTATATTTTCTTTTCTTTTTTTCTTTTCTTTTCCTTTTTTTAATACATCCGCACTACAAATTATAAAAAAATTCAAAAAAACTAAATAAAAATTACATTAAATAATTTAAAATTTACAAAAAATAGCTCTTAAAACTCCAAAAACTACAAGGAAGTCCTTCTACAACTACAAGAAGAATGGTAGCGTGTTGTTCCACTCGCCGCCACCACTGGCGGCGTGGGGATTCACGCGCCGCCACCACCGAAGGGGGTAGAACTGGTGGATCAGGGCCGTCTTCCTCTTCTCTGTCTTTCTATACTGGCGGTGAAGGTCACTGTCACCTGCAACAAAGGAAATAATGCACAACAGCAGTTGATTTTAATTTTTTTCCTTTTGGTCCAGATCGGCTTCTCTCCTTTCTTTCAGATCTATTTCTTGGGCTTCGCCATCTTTTCCTCTGCTTCAGGTAACTGATGGTAAGGATGAGGAAATGTTAGGCAGCAGCTGGTGCAAATGGAGACTGTGGCTGAAGGGAGACAGCCTGGTGCGCGGCTGGCCGAATGAGAGAGATCTGTTGTAGAGGCTTCGGGCTGTTGTTTTGCTGCTATCGCCCGTGTCTGGTGGCTAAATGGAAGGGAGACTTAATCTGGTGTGGGAGATGGAGGTGCAGTGAAGGCGGGCTTCTACGGGTGAAGTAGGAGAACACGCCGGGTGGAATGCTCGGACCTAGCGTGGGACTTGGCGTGGACGCATCCTCGCCCTACGTGGAGCCGAGCATGGTGCCCTGGACCTAGCATGGGTCTGCGCCCAACTTAGAGTTGGGCGTGGTCGCACCTGGGTTCAGTCGTGGAACAGGGCGTGGACATGTCCGTTGCCGGGCCCAATCATGGGACTAGACACCCGAAAAGATATAATTTTATTTTGGATTATAATTTTCCCGTGTTATCTCTTAAATTAGATTAATTTGAGAAACCATGACCCATCACAACTCTTTGTCGAATAAAAGAAAAAAAAATCAAGGAAGAAAAAAATTGATTCTAGCTATTGCATGTTAATGTTGTTGATCTAATCAGCGAAAGACATGCATGAGCTAAAAGAATGTCCAAACTGACCATGACCCAAGTCTTCACCTCAAGGAGGTGTCCCAAGAAAAATCATCCATGAAATGTCCTAGGAGCCCATTACTTGAGCTTGACATGGAGCAATGGCATGGTGGCCATTTCCTAAGCAGCTCACAGTTGCTGTAAGGCTATAAATCACATACGTATGAACTAGCAAGTTCAAAGAATATGCAAATTGAAATGGAGTATAAGCATCAAGTAGCCTTTGATTATCCAAGCAATACAGGTTCGGGTTGCGGGAGTGACGTCAGATACCGGCTGGTGATAGGAGATGTCAGGCTAAAGTCTTAGCATTCAGGCTAGCAGCTGATCATTCCTTTTGTGAACCAAATTAAAGAGCATAGTTTACGAGGTTTAATTTCCTCTTACTTCTCTGTTTAATTTCCTCTTACTTCTCTTCTTCTCTTTTACATTTACTTTTGGATGATCATAGAGAATTTGATCTTCTTCTAACTCACCTTTCTTAAGATAGTTTGTATCTAAAGAACGTGCATAAGAACATATCATTGGGTGCTTTTAGAAGTTATTTAGTTACAGTGAAGTTAAATAAAGAGATTTGTTGCATTATAAGGTTGTCGAAGCAATGGTGCTTTTTCCATCTCTGCTCGATGGATTGGCTGGAACAGTATCAATCAAGAAAGGAAGAAACTCTCGAAAAGATGCAGGAAAGGTAGCTGCAGAAGCATTGGCAAAGGATGCGAGGAAGAATGAGTTGATGTTGAGTTCCTCGGGCATTGTTAAGTCTAACAAGTCAAATAACTTTGCCTCAGTATGCTCCAAGAGAGGGCAGAAGGGAATTAATCAGGATTCCTTGGTTGTGTGGGAGGTATGCATGAACGGCTACTTTTAACATAAACCATCATAAAAGATTCGAGTAAGATAGGAGCCTTTTGGATTGTTTCTTGCTGATTCTTAATATTGAATATTAATTGCTCAACATGGTTTTGATTTTCTTTTTAACAGGAATTTGGATGCCAAGAAGACATGATATTTTGTGGGATTTTTGATGGGCATGGGCCATGGGGCCATTTTATTTCTAAAAGGGTTAGAGAATCTGTACCCTCTTCATTGCTATGCAAATGGCAAGAAACTCTTTCATTGACGTCGCTTGGCATGGACTTCGAAATGGATTTAGAAAGAAACCTTCATCAGTTTGATATTTGGAAGCAGTTTTACTTGAAAACTTATGCTGCCATTGATCACGAACTTAAGCAGCATCCCGAGATTGATTCCTTTTGCAGTGGTTCTACAGCTTTAACAATCATTAAACAGGTATGGTGCTCAGTAGTACTAGCATGGCAGCTTTAAGATTTTATACTGAGTTGGTTCTTTAACATAGTATTAAAACAACCTTGTTGATCACGAGTTAAAATCTCGTCAGCCTGTTCTTTATTCTGAGTTTTTCATGTTTTAAAGGAACCTGATACTTTTGTTGCAATGGTGTGTTCAGGGTGAGCATCTAGTTATAACAAATGTTGGTGATTCTCGGGCTGTTTTGGCAACTACTAATGATGATGGCTGTTTGGTGCCCCTTCAGCTTACCATCGATTTTAAGCCTAATTTACCAGGTCAGCTGGCCTTTCCTCCCGCAAGTTATAGATTCCTGCACAGATACATAATGATATGAGCATTGATTGTTTATTTCCCTGCTTATATTGCTTGCAGAGGAGGCTGAACGAATAACCAGGTCCAATGGCAGAGTGTTTTGTTTGCGTGACGAGCCCGGGGTGTTTAGGGTCTGGATGCCAAATGGTAAAACTCCAGGACTAGCATTATCAAGAGCCTTTGGCGACCACTGCGTAAAGGATTTTGGGCTCATTTCTGAGCCTGACGTGACACAAAGAAACATCACAAGGGGAGACCAGTTTGTCATTTTAGCCACTGATGGGGTATGTGTTTTCTTGATTCCAATCTTTCTTATGATCACAAAAGTATCACCTCAGTCTTCTCTTTTTGCATTTTTTGCTGACATCTCGAGCAAGTAAAACTCCAGGTTAGTGTGGAGTAAGAGAGACAACAAGAAAAACAGCAGAATGAATTATAGTCCTTCTCATGGCAACTCCACAACATTTCTAGTGTCTTTGTGAACAAATAAGAATCTGTACAATTTTGAAGTGTTTTTCCTCTTGTTTTTCGTAGGTATGGGATGTGATCTCTAACCAGGAAGCAGTGCAGGTTGTTTTTTCAACACCTGATAGGGAAAAATCAGCTAAAAGGCTAGTGGAATGCGCAGTTCGTGCTTGGAAGAACAAGAAAAGAGGCATTGCCATGGATGATATCTCAGCCATCTGCCTCTTCTTTCACCCTTCACCATCTCAAAAAGTTGCCCCTCTGACGATCTCAAAACAAGGAGACATGATCAAGACTTTTTAAAGAAACAAAGCTTCAGCCACCGACTGTAGTGATTGCTGTCTGCGTAAATATTGTAAAGAATTATAGACCAAGAATTTTACATGTATGAGAATTGGATGAAAAGAGCATATGGTTTTTTTCAGGCCCTCTAGATATTTGTATTGCCTTTGATATTGCATGTATCATTAAATTGATCTACAACTGCAAAACTAATAAAGTTTTCAGTATTTCACCTCAATATTCTTAACTTGCTTGAACATGTTCTTGGTAGCAAGAGAATCTACTATTACAAGTGAAAAACTAAAAAGCGTTCAGCCTCCCAGTCTCACTATAAATGTTTATTTTTTTAATTTTTTTTTCATGTGATTACTACTTTTTTGGGTCAAATTCAGTATGTACACGTTGATTATTTTTAAGTAAAAAGCTAAAACATGTGAGCCCATATTTTGCAGCTCTTCTGGATATAATGTTTGTATTTTTTATAATTTGATTTTTAAATTTTTTTTATATAATTGCTTTTTTTTATCAAATTCAAGAGCAATTGAATTAAATTTGTGGATTATGAATAAAATTAAAAAACAAAAAATCAAAGTAAAAAAAGATGTCATAAATAAATGATGGTTTCAAAGTTCATACAAAAATTTTAATTTAATCTTCGTACTTTAAAAATTATACATATTTGACATCTCAATATTTTTTTTAATTTAATTTTGATATAAAAACTCATTTTTAATATTTTTTTAGTTCATGATTTAAGAGAGGAGAGAGAGAAAGAGATTGTTGGATTTTAGTGATAAATAAAAAAATATATTGTTGACACTAATTTAGACTATCACAACTATTAATATTTGTATCAAATAATTTTATTTGATAATGAGAGTTATGAAAAAACATATATGAGCTTGGAAAGATTATTTTTTTAGATTGATTTTGATTTTTTAGATGATTTTTTGAGTTTTTTAATATCATAAATAGGTTTACCATAGTTTTTTTTATTATGTTAACATAGGTTATTTAATAATTTGAATAGACTGAAGTTGTTTTTTTATCTTCTTTTTTAATATTTTTTAATTATATTTATATTTTTTTATATTATTTAGATTATCACTTGAAACAAGCTAACTTGAAGTTTAGATTTCTTTACCCTAATGTTTTTTTTATATCAAAGAAAAAATTTGCTCTATCTACAGGAAGCGAAGCACGGGTAACAAATATAGTTCTAAACTAAGCAAATTAAGCACTGTAATAATTGTCATAATTGGGCCTTTAGCTAAATTGTTCTTGATGCACATTGTTATGCTCGGCTAATCCTTTTTCATTCCATTTTATCTATAAAAAGTTCAAGCTAAAAACATTATTAAATTTTTATATCCATATTTATTTTTAAATAAGAAAAAACATCATTTTATTTAAAGATCTATATGTTTTTTAGATAGTTTTAATAAAAATTCTTAATTAAAAATGATAAATATAAAAAATATTTTGAATGCAAAATTAATATTATCATAATACTATGGTAGGATATTTAAAGTTTATTCCAAGTTGAATTGAGGTATCCCCTGCCTAACTCTCACACACCATAATTAATTCTCTTATTTAAGTTTTAAAAAATAATAGATAAGAAGGACAACATAATTAAATTGATGTTTTCTGTTAATTAGAAACTTGCTAATGAACAAATGGGGATTGATTAATGATTACCTAAAACTAAAAGGTAATATAGCTATGAATAGTTCTCAAAACAGCACTGTATTGAGATATTTTGATTCAAGATGATGCAATTTTTAAAAAAAAAAAAAAACATTTTTTTATTTTAATTCGGTTTGATCCTTTATCTTAAAGATTTGTACAATATGATCCCTAACTTTATTTGTGTTAAAATAAAGTTCCTAAATAAATATAGAAAGTGAAGAGAAAAGAGATGAAAGAGAATCAAGGTTTCTTATTCTTTTGTTTCGATGTTTAAAAATTATCTTTTATTTTTCTTTGAAATGATTTTAAAGTATTTTAAATTTAAAATGATATAGAGATTAAATTTGGAGAGTCAAACCTATTCACCCTTGATCTTAGATCATAAAACATTGCAAGTATCAATCATTTTAATTTTTTATATTTAAAAAAAAAACCCGAGCCATGCATCCAATTTAAACTTGCAAGCCTGATTTTCTTATGTGTAGGCATGGTGTATCCTATCCAACTCTTTTTTTTATTTTTCTATCAATAATTAATGGTTATATTTATCAAAAAATTATTTTAATTCAATAATTTAAATTGTTAGGTAAAGTTTTAAGATATAATTTATATTATTTTATAACGCATCCCCTCAAATAAAAGTTCTTTGAACTTGAAATTTGCATAGTTTCACATTATCTTATATTTAATTTTTATCAAATAAATGAAAATAGTGAAATTTGAACTCATGATTAATATCATATAAAAAAAACTATCTCAAATCAATAACTTAAAATGTGAGGTGAAGATAAAGATATTATTATTCTTTGTAAATATTATAATTTTTTTATGTAATTACTAAGAATCTTTTTAGTATTGGTATTTGCATCTTCCAATTGCATGTTCTTGAATAACTAATTGAGCGTTTTTTTATTGTTCAAACTCTAACATAAAATACACCTATATTATTAAATACTACAAAATTCATATTGGTTAAAAAAAAATTATACAATGAATATTAATTCATTTTGATTTTTGAAATTAATTAAAATATTTAAATGGAATTTACAAATTTATCCGTCGCAAAGGCACCGGCATTGTACTAGTTAATATTCACGTTGATCTCATGAATTATCGGGCTCCGTAAAAAATATCCAAATTGGCGGCCATGATGCAACTCTTTGAAGCCTGAAACCACACAAAACCTCAAGGAGAGTACGTAGGTGTCTGAAAAAATCCTTGTGAATTGTTCAAACCGACCGTTAGCTGACATAACATTCAAATTGTAGCTATTTCTTCAGTGAGCAACCTACAGTTGCTGACTTGCTGTAAAGCTATCTACAGTGCTTGCCAACGTACGCGTTTATCAAGTTGATTGTGGGTTGAAGGAGCAAGACAAGAGTGCACGAAATTGGAGTATAAAAAACAGGGAGCCCTTCAATATACAACTAATAATTTGGATCGCTTGAGTGATCACATCAGATACCGGCCGGTGATCAGAGGAGATATCAGGCTAGAGTCCCAGCTTAATTTCAGGTTAATAGCTAGAAGTTCCTCTCGTGAAACTACAGGGAAATAATATCACTAGGTTTCTTGTTCACTTTTCTTCTTCTCTTATTTGTTGGCCTTCTGTTTTTCGACTATATATCTTATTTTGAATGCGATATATAATATATAATGGGTTCCGTTTGGTTGCCAAGAAAATGTTGGAGAAATGAAGTTTTAACTATTAGGTATATATCGAGTAAGTTTTTCATTTCACCATTTGAATGTAGATTTCAAGTTTGATAATTGAAGTTCGGGATCTCAGGTATTAATATAACAATATATTTTATTTTATTTTATTTTTTGAAGTGCGGGTGAAGATAAGCTTGGATGTTTATTCAAAACATTCGTTACAAACAACTTAAATTAGATGAAGAGATAAAAAAGTTCGTGTGATTAGGCTGTAGAATCGATGGTGCTTTTTCCATCTTTTCATGATGGATTGTCCAGAATAATATCGACAATCAAGGGCAGAATAATATCGACAATCAAGGGCAGAAACTCTCAAAAAGATACTGGAAAGGAAGCTGCAGAAGCATTGGCAAAGGATGCGAGGAAGAACGAGTTGATGTTGAGCTCCTCTGGCAATGTTAAGTCGAGTAAGACAGATAATTTTGCAGCGGTCTGCTCCACGAGAGGGCAAAAAGGAATTAATCAGGATTCTTCTGTTGTGTGGGAGGTAAGACAAGCCATATGAAGACTTCACAGTGAATTCAATATGCAGCTAGTTTTATCATGATTCATCTTTTGGCTTGTTCCTTGTCATGTAGGGATTCGGGAGTCAAGATGATATGATCTTCTGTGGCATTTTTGATGGGCATGGACCATGGGGCCATTTCGTTTCAAAAAAAGTTAGAGAATCTGTACCCTCTCTGTTGCTGTGTAACTGGCAAGAAAACCTTGCGTTGACATCGCTTGACATGGACTTCGAGATGGATTTGGATAGAAACCTTCACCAATTCGATATTTGGAAGCAGTCCTACCTAAAGACTTACGCTGCCATTGATCACGAACTAAAGCAGAATCGCAAGATTGACTCCTTTTTTAGTGGGACTACGGCCGTAACAATTATTAAACAGGTATGGTGCTTATTAGTAAACGCATCTCTTTGTTCTTTACAATAGATATATTGACTAAAAGTCTTTCTGGTGTTTTTCAAAGCTGTTCGTGTCTTAAATTGCTGTCCCTGGCTGATAAAATTGTTGTTCGGGTGTAACTAGAGCAGAATTGGAGTTTCGAAATGCAGAATGTGATGATAAATAAAATTAGGTTGTAGGGTGTTCTTGTAGGCTAAATATTTGAGAATTTCTTGGCTTCCAATCACCAGGAGCCTAAATTTCTTTGTCCACTATGGTGTCTTCAGGGTGAGAATCTTGTTATAGCAAATGTTGGTGATTCTCGGGCTGTGTTGGCGACCACTTCCATTGATGGCAGTTTGGTTCCACTTCAGCTTACCATCGATTTTAAGCCTAATATACCTGGTTAGAGCATTCCTTGACTCGTTCTATATATATATATGCACACATATAAGTTATAGTTTGTTGTTTAAACGTTTCTGATGCTGATTGCAGAGGAGGCTGAAAGAATAACACAGTCGAAGGGTCGAGTGTTTTGCCTGCATGACGAGCCAGGGGTCTATAGGGTCTGGATGCCAAACGGCAAGACTCCAGGACTATCATTATCAAGAGCCTTTGGAGACCACTGCGTAAAAGATTTCGGGCTCGTTTCGGAACCGGATGTGACACGAAGAAACATATCAAGCAGAGATCAGTTTGTCATCTTGGCGACTGACGGGGTATGCATTTTCTCAATGGCACTCTTTCGCCTAATCACTTGATATTCCATGATCGAAAGGATAGGCACAGAGATGGAAAAAACATGTTTGGTCGAAGAAACGAGGATAGAATGAGTTTCTGTCTTTTCAAAAGATAAAAGACATGAAAACATGTCTTCTTTGCCCCAACTATTTTCATTTTCATGTTCCGTTTCTCGAAACAGTAACCAAATGCAGTTCAAATTATTCACTTCTGTTGATTTTAGCCAATGAAAAGCAGAATGACTCCAAGTGGTACGGTCAGCATGGTAGCTTAACACATTGCCTTCGCCTTGAGAAATGAGAAGTAGTAAAATACAAATCAATGATGGCTATTTGCTGTTTTGCACAGGTATGGGATGTGATTTCCAACCAAGAAGCAGTGCAGGTTGTTTCTTTGACACAAGATAGGGAAGAATCAGCTAAAAGACTGGTGGAATGCGCAGGCCGTGCATGGAGGTACAAGAAAAAAGGGATTGCCATGGATGATATCTCAGCCATTTGTCTCTTCTTCCACCCTTCACCGTCTCAACAGATCGACCCTCAACTGATCTCCCCACAGGCTGACATGATGAACGCTTTGTAGAACAATGCCTTCAACTACTCTAGTAGTTGTTGTATATGTAATTGTGAAGAAGCATTATGGACCAAGAATTTTACACGTCTAAGAATTGAGTAAAGGAGCATACCTCCTTCAATCGCTCTACCTCTCTTTCATCGCTTCTAAAGATACTTTTCAAGACAAGTATATAATATATGTTTGTGGGTGTTCAGTTAAAAGAATGAAGGAAAAAAAAAATGTTTCTCGATTTTGTGGGTGTTCAGTTAAAAGAATGAAGAAAAATAAAAAAATAAAAAGTTTCTCTGACAATTTTAAAATATTTTTTTGTCCTTTCAAAATAAAAAATAGAAATTCCAATTGTTTCTTATCTCAAGGAAATAATTAAAGTTATCTTTTACACTGTTCTTCATCAAATTAATCTACAACTAAAAAATTGATAAAAAAAAAACTATATATATATATATATATATATATATATATATAATTGGAGATATCTTCTCTATATTTTTTGTTTCAGTTTTTTATATTTTGAGACACTAATTAAATACTATTTAAGTGATATAGGTTAGGTTATAGATTCTTATCTGTAATGGGAAAAAGAAAAAAACTATGATAAAGACACAATTACATTATTATTTTTCATTTGTTCAATAATAAAAATATTTTTAAATCAAACCTAAGTCTTTATTTAAGTAATTTTAAAATACATCTCTTGTATGAACTAAAGTATTAAAAGAAAATTAATAAATTTTTTAAATAATAATTTAAAAATTTAAACCTAAAAAATTAAAAATTTATGCAAATAATTTGAAACAATAATAATGATTGTTTTCAAAAATAATTGTTTAGAAAAATATTAAAATAATATTTTTTTATTTTTTAAAATATATTTTTAATATGAGAACATTAAAACAATAGGAAAACATGTTAAAAATTAATTTAAAATAAAAAATTTAATTTTTCAAAAAAAATCTAAGTAATTACGTCAAAGCCGATTTACATCGTTGATGCGAATAAAAAGTAAATAAATTAAAGAAGCTGACGTGCGATGGATGTGAAGTAAGGGACACCCCAATTAAACCACTAAAACGCTACGCTCCATCCTGATCCTGGCCCTCTCCATCACCACCAAAAGAAACACCTGCCATGCCATGATCACTTCTATCCCCCTTCCATTCCTTCACTTTCCTTGCTCACGTGCTTCTAATGTGAAAACAATTCTCTTCCCAATCTCCTCCTCAACCTCACCTCTCACAAACAACCTCGCCGCACTCCCCTCTTTCAGTCTCCCTCGCTATTCCGGCAGCCGGGTTCCTCCCCGGCGACTGTCTCTGATCATGTCCTCTGCGATCTCCCGACCGGAACCGATCGAACTCAGAGACGATTCTGATTTCCGCAGTTTTCTCTCTTCGTCCGACTCCGATCTCATCTCCGTCTGCGGCTTCGGCTCTCTCCTCTCTGAGAGAAGTGCTAGAAGTACATTTCCAGATCTACTCAACTTTAGAGTTGCAAGACTGAATGGATTTAGACGGGTCTTTGCTCACGTAGCTCCTATTTTCTTTGAGCGTGGTATCGCCAAGCCTGAAACCAAGGTCATTCATACCTCTTCACTACACAACAAATAATAAAAAAAAAAAATCAATTAGGTTTGCTTTTCGTAATTCGGTATTCTTGTTAGGGTTTTAAATTTTAAATTTTTGCAGGAGATTTCGAGCTTGAGTGTGGAGCCGTGTGAAGGTGAAAGTCTAGTAGTTACAGTTTTTGAGATTGAAAAATCAGAGGTATTTTATTTAGTTATAAACATTAAAGAATTGTTGTTGAGGTTTTGTGTTTCATTCAATTAATTATTTTGATATTTGAAGAATTGAGAAAGAAATATGTGATTATATTTGTTATACCATTGAACCTTAATTGAATTTGTTGCTTCGTGAAGTTAGATTCCAGCTTTTATGGAGAGGGAGCTCGAGTTTCGATTTCTAGCTGTAAGTTGTTGGCTGTAAGTCGTTGGATGACTGACTGTTATTGATAAACATTGTTCTGATTTCTAGTATCTACTTTGCTTTGTTTACCTGTGGCAGGTTGTGCCTGAAACACTGGATGGCAAGCCGTTTGATTTTCCTGCGGTATGTGTGGGTTTGAAATTGTGAAAAATGTTGTTATTTGATATCGTCTGCATGACAAGTTGTTGCTAACAGATTTGCTTACTGGTTTGGGAATTGATGCAGGTGCTTTGTGCACGTTATAATGATGAAGAGTTTTTCCAAGTTAGATGCAAAGGTTTGTACAGGATTTCACCTGTAATGTTACATACAAGTATTGAGAATGGAATGGCCATGATTAGCAGTTCTGCATTTCATGATTATATTTGCATGGCCAGCTTCCTGTGATTTTTTGATAAATGAGAACTATTTTTTCTTTGATCCAGGATGATGTTGATTGTCTGCTAAGGTTGCAGTACTTCAAAAATTTGGAATTTCTAACATTTTAACTTCTGAGAGCTACCTCTATTTAATCAAGGAGAATTAGAAATATTTTTTATTATATAATGAAAAGGTTCACCATGCACTACAAATATGAATGAGCAATAATTAGCATTCGAGGTTTTCTCTTGTTGGTTATTGTTTGCTGTAATAGATGGGATTGTTATATCTGCTAGCTAATTTCATGCAGGAAGTAAGGAGATTTATTTTCAGCATTATGGAAGATATAACATTGATAAGATCTGGAGAGATGATATATTACCTTGTCGTGCTTATCTTCGTCACTGGTAAGTGGTATTTTTGACAAGCCTATGGTGTGTGCTTTCAAGTATGCATTGATTTGCTACCATCTATCAGATATGGACATCCATAAAAAGTTGGTGTTCAAAGGCCTGACCCTTTACTTGTCAATAAAGAAATTTGACTGGTTTTTTTCTGTTGATAAGATGATTTCTTGTCACACTTTGAATTGTTCACCAAAGCAAGTTTATGGTTATTTTTTAAAAATACTTTTCATTCAGAAATGTATTAAAGAAATTATTTTTGATATAAGCGTATTAAAATGATTTGAAAACAACAAAAAAAATATTAATTTGAAGCTAAGAAAAAAAATTAAATATTTTTAAAAGCGTTTTTAAAATGCAAAAACAAACGGGATCAAAACTTTCTATTAGCATAAATCCTCTGTTTGCTACTAAAATTCTTGTTCATATAAATTGAGGGTTATTAAGCGTTGTGCAGTGTGTTGGCAGCGAAGAATCTCAGCGATGCAGCCTACAACAATTTTTTGGAACACACTTTCCTTGGAGACCGCAAAACAACCATTCGTGAGTACCTAGCTACAACAGGAGCTGGCATAATGGAAGAAGTGCCCCCGGAGTCCCTGAAGACACGTTACGGTGGCTAATTTCAATAAATTGCTGTGCTAACGTATCTGCGGTCTGTGAAAGGTATTGGTATTTCAAAATGGCAAATCATCTTAGATTTCACTTCCTTTGATTTTAAACTGTAGATGGAGGAAAAGAAAGCTGTAGCTTGTAAACATTTGAATATATTTGAAGTTCAAACTCCAATTCTTTGGGTCGATGCCCTATAAAGGAGAGGAAATAATTTTTTTAGTAAAGGTAAAAATAGATTTTAGTCTGTGTTTATATGATACATTATTTATTTTAAAAGAAATTGTAGATTGCGATGTTATAAACAGCGCAACCCTTTTAGTTAAAGCTTTTTCCTATGACTTTTTTCATCTGTGCTAGTTTTCAATTTTTTTCCCTTACCGTCCCATTTTCAAAAATGATCTTGATTTTAAATTCCTAATAAATAGATAACCCCATTAAAAAAATGTTTTACTTCAGAACTAATAATCAACAGATAGATAGAAGAACTAATGTAAGGTTTTCTCTATGTTCTTCTCTGTTTGAAAATGTATTTAGTAACCTCAAGATAGTTCAAGTGGGTAATTGAGCCCTCTATCTAAGGTAGGTTTTCTCATAATCTCTTTTGTTATAATATTATTATATTTAAAGGCTCCATTTTTCTATTGGTGCTTAATAATATTGTTCTACTTTTTCTATCTTTTTTTTTTATATATGTAATTGCTGTTATAAGAGTTACTTTAGTAAACTTATAGTAGGGTTGTTTTTAAAAATATTTAACTTAATTCTGAGAGCGAATCGTGTCAAGGAGCCCTGATGGATTGTTAAAAAGGAATGACTATATTTTTATTTATGAAATAATCAAATTGGCTATGCTTCTCTTTTCATCTACTAGATCCACATGGAAAATATTAAAGACTAAAATTTACCAAACATATGGATTGTGAATCCGGTTGTTAATGCCTAGAATAATATTAGCAATATATATTTTAAAATAAAAAATAGAATATTATTTGTATAGATATAATATAAGAAGGTAGTCGAGATTTGCTGATCGACATTTTCAATTAATTAAACATATAATAACAGATCAATGTTGTTCAATATATTTCTACTTGACATAATTTATTTTTGAATTTCTATGCAAAAATTAAAAAGACAAACATTAAATAAAAAAAATAAAAAAATATTATTAAAAATATAAAGTGAAAGAAAATACTAGAGCATTCTAAAAATAATTAAAATTGGTTGAGGAGGTTGCAAAATATAAGGATTAAAATGTGAAAGTATTTTATTAATTGATGAGAATTTTGTTAACAAAGAAAATTTAATTTAAAAAATAAAAGTTTAAAATTAAATATTTATGAATATAATTAAATTTTATTAAAAATATAATTGAATTTTATATGAGAAACCAACCAAGACAAACCAGTACGTGTACATGCCACTCTCACTCTTGGTGAAGATGGAAACCTTGTCTTGGCTGATGCCGATGGAAGCATTGCCTGGCAAACTTACAATGCCCAGAAAGGAGTTGTTGGCTTCCAATTCCCAATGGCAACATGGTGCTTCATGATTCAAAGGGCGGTTTTGTTTGGCAAAGTTTTGACCATCCCACCGATACTCTTTTACTGGGGCAGTCTCTTCGTGTTGAAGGAACAGCTAGGCTTGTGAGTCGGGCATCTGAAAAGGAAAACTCCGATGGACCATATAGCTTGGTTTTGGAACCAAAAAGACTAGCCATGTACTCCAAGAGCCCTAGCTCTCCTAGGCCTTTATCTTCTCTACACTCAGACAAGCTAAGCGAATCCAAGGGTCGTGTTCAGAATGTAACTCTGTAAGCCGAGGAGAAGCCGATGGAATTTATTATGATTTTGCTCTTTCAACTCCTTTCCAAGATGCCATACTCACCAGAGTCAACTACAACAACACACTGTCGTTTCTTCGACTCGGGATAGATGGGAATCTTAGGGTCCACACCATCTATGATAAAGCGAGCAGAAATGATGGATTTCAAGCGACGTTCATCCTTCTCTCCAGAGATTCGGGCTGGGAGAGTGAGCGTCAATTGCCAGAGAGTGAGTGTCAAAGCGAGCAGAAATGATGGATTTCAAGCGACTTTCATCCGAACGTTAGAAATGTTTTTAGCCAAGCAGAGGTTTGGCTGTGTTATTAGATATGGCTCCCACCAATTTCCATCAAGAACGTTATGGATAACTAGCAAAGACCCGTGTGGATTTCATCGATCAAGAACCCAGAAATGCTAGTGATTTTTCCAAAGCTACAACGTAATTGTCATTTTTCCCCACCACAAAACCCAGTCTGACCCCAAAAAAGAAGTCAGCTTGCTAATCAAGAATCAACTCAGAACATAAATTTTATAGAAGGTGTCTTTCATAAACCACAAATTAAAGACGAAAATTCTCTTTCAAATCTATCACACTGAAATCTGTCAGCCTAATATTCCAACGTGTATATATTTTCTCTAGAACATAAAATATCAGTGATTGATGCGAAACGTGTTTTCTATTATATATATTTAATCTTCAAACATAACACAGCTACAATCTTCATTTTCCAGTTCTTGGATTAATAATTCCATCATCTTCTTATACATAGGCATGTAATGATCATTGATCATTGTTCTTGACAGTCGGATCTTACTATACAGTTCTCTGGGAGTTTCGTATAAACCTACGTGTTCTTCAGTGGATTCATCAAGTTCTAAGTTAGCAGTATCTGATGAAGGTATGGAAATGACATGCATGATTCTGCCAGGAGGATAGAACAGTTGGCTCTCTGACAGATCCTCTGAGGTGATGTGAGTTTTTGCTTCAGCTGCTTTGGCGAGATCATTCTCTTCTTCAAAAATCTCATTTGCTGCATCAGCTTCTTCCTCCTGCGCTTGGATATCAACTTCGCTCTCTTGCCTTTGTAGCTCTCTCTCCAGTTCATACCACAACTGACCTTCAGTAACCTCTTCCATGACTGATGAAGTCATGACCCTACCGTCAGATAAAAAAGGCTCATCTTCCCCGGCATCATCATGACCTGAACCACAGCTGGACTCAAGTTTGATCTGCAGTGAGTCTTTTGTCTGGACTTCTGTCACAAGAGCTTCAGAGTTTTCAGATAATATAGTAGCTTCAGGCAAATCCTGTATGTTAGAATTTACAGATGAAGGGCCCACAGAACGTCGACGTTGCCCCATACACGACCATGATGTTAAAGATGGGCGTGTTCTGGCAACAGCTTGGGCAACATCTTGTGCTCGCTTCATCACAACCTATATCAAACAATTATAAAATTCAGAAAAATCTTATTTTAATCCTGATTCAATTCGGAGACAAAATGTGAGTTACAGGTGTTTTTACTCATTCCAAATTAGAACTAAACGGTGGTGGCTTGATTACAACCCTGGACCACTAATTCACAACCACAAGCATGTTACCTGAGTGCTGCTGGAGACAGGTCGCAGAAGTGCACCTGCACCAGCAACCCTGGCTTTCGCACTAGCAATGGATGGTAGACGGGATCCCAAGGCAGTAGCAGAGCGATAAACAACATTTAGGACTCTGGTATGCTCAACCTGATCCCTCAAATCATTTAGCCATGAAGATGCTGTGACCTGGTTGACAACCATTTAAAAGTCAGGAGTTTGACAGTGGACGGTAAAGAATGAACATCAATGTTTGACCCTCTCAGGAACAAATTTCAGCACCTCAGAGCGAAGATCGTCAACAGAGGCAGCTGAAAATGTAGGCACCAGATCAGATCCATTAATGACAGTCGTAATGAAATGCTTGCCTGATTCTGCTAAATCCCATGTCATACATGCAGCTGCAAATAAAGTAGCGAAAGGCATTTAGAGAGTGTATCAAAGCAACCCGGAGGTATACCCTCTTTCAACCAAATAAGATCTCCCATAAGAATCAAAGCGCAAAGAGCATTTCACACACGATGACAACTAAATCCAGGGGTTGATCCTGAAAACAGAATATTGCACCTACAGCACAGAATCTCAGCTTACAAATTAATATTGGTATTCAAATGCAAACAGCATGCATGACAAGTATCCAATCCAGTACAAGCTTAACCAAGTAAATGTCAAAACAAAATAGAAGATCACCAGGAGTCAATAGCACATGCCTGGGGCAAATGTGACACAGGTACTAGAAGAGAGCTCCTTTTGTTCTCTAAGTATATAGGTTAATAATGCCGCAGTACCACCACCAAGTGAATGCCCAACAATCTGTAAATGATAACCGAATAATTAGAGGAGAGTTCAAAGACAGGTAAACCTTACTACATATTAGCATCTTAAACTAATACCATGTAAGTGTACACCAGAGACATTAATGCGAGTAAGATGAATCCATGCCAAAACATATATTCAATTACCTTAATTTTGTGGTCGGGATAGTCGCCATGTACCCTAAGCAGGAGAGGAGAGATCATCTTGGCAATCCAACGAGCTGCAGCAACCATTCCACAGTGTGCATAGCCTAAAACTAAATTACTAATCCAACCATCATGTAAAACCGAATGGTGAAAGGGGACCACTGCACCAGTTGCTGCTGTTAGTGTATCTTTGATGCTATGAGTACCGCGAATCAGTAGAAGGAATTGTTTTGAATTTTTATCATGTATAATTGTGAAAGCAGGCTTCAGAAGCTGCATTCAGACTTGTGGAAATTAAAAGGAATACTCATTTAACATTTTGAACAAAAATAAAGCAGAAGGTAGGATCATAAAGAGATTACGATACATGGGAAGAACATCATCTAAACAAGTTCTTCCAGAATACTGTTACAATGGAAAAAAGTTGCACACCTCATATATTGATGCTTTAAACTGAGCTGAATCATGAAAAGAATCTTAAGTATGTTCAGTGTCATAACCTTTCTGGGACAAGTAAATCTAAGAGGAAAAGTTGACAAGAAAAGGCAGCAGTCTTGACTTTTAGGCATGCTTAAGATTTGGGGTCCATTGACTATGCTACCAATCACATATGATGTTATCCAGTTCAAGTCTCCTAGTTGGGGCATGCCAAGTAGGAAAGACAATGTCTTACAATAGTGTACCTTTCTATTTCTTTCCTTTTCAGAAATAACAGCCAAAAACTGTAAAATAAGGTACTTAAAATCAGCTTTTTGTTTCCACAGTCCTTTGTGAATTTATTTTGACAAGGGGCACCACGTAAAGAATCTTCTTAGTGGTGTAAAAGCAGGACGTTTCACCTGTAAAGGAAATTGCAGTGTATGCACAGCGTTTTCAAAAGAACAGACAGAACGAGAAATGCAGAAAAATCTACTTAAAATTGATAACAACCCATAATACAGGCTTAACTATATCTAAAGAGAGGATAAGGAGACATTATGTAAAACCCTATGTAAAAGAAGTTTACAGCTTACTTTGGATGTAAAGAAAGAGATCAAAGCACACTAACAAATTGCATTATATATGGTCACCTACCCCTGCTTTTGGCTTCTGAATAAGAACATCCTCCTGGGAGAATCCAGCCAAGTCCAAAAAGATCGGAAATGGCTTCTTTGAAAAATACATGCAAAGGGTCAACAATCTCAATAGATCGTACATCTCTGCTATGATGTCAGGGCCTTTCAGTTGTACAGAATTACCACCAGCATATACACTTGCAACTTGCAAATTACCCTACAAAAAAAAAAAAAAAAAAAAAACCCTCGATTAAACACATTAACCAAACCTCAAAGGCCTAAGAAAAGAGTAATGCAAATCAAAGTTTAAGATTAAGGCATGTCATCTGCATCCAGGGCTGCTGCATTATTCCCCTAAATATACAAATCTGAACAAATAAATAACTAATTACACTTGATCTTAAGCAAAAGGCCAAGCAAAGTATACATAACCAATTACAGTAAAGTACCACTACTTACAGCAATCAAAACACTAATTAACTCCTTTAAGCTTAAGCTAAACAACCAAATAAGCAGTAAATTCTTACACCAGAAAGCAAAATATAACTAAAAAAAAATGATTACATTAAAAAGCCAAAAATAACTCAAAACACAAACAAAAAATCATAAAAAAAAAGACCACACATTTTCGACAAATAATTACTCATTAAACTAGAGCATCAGTTTTTACAAGAAGAGCAACTATCTCCTTTCTCTCTTCACAAGTAAAATAACTGAACGCACAAAAAAAATATTAAAATTCACATGCTCAATGATAAAAAGACAAACTTCAAAAACAAAACACAAATTCAACACAACCCCATATAAATCAAAACACAGTTCTTAATATATACCTGTCTCCTTAAGAGATAATTGATTCCAAAAGCCAAGTCACCAATGGGCCATTTTCCTAAAGTCTCAGAGTAAGTGAACCTAAGCGTCTCTGATAATGTTGTTATTGTTTCTAGCCAAGTGGCAGGCGCTTGTACCGGTCTTCTGACAATCCTCCTCCTCCCCGACCTCGATTTCGATAAATCAACGCCCTTCGCTGCCGCAAGTCTCCGGACTAATATGTAATACATCAGCATCGCTGCTCCCGCCGCCGTCGCCATTGTCGCCGCCGCCATGGTTCGAAGAATCTCAAGTTTTGGAGATCATGCAAATGGGTTTTTCGAGGAGAAACAGATTTCAGGGATTTTGGAGGAAGAGGATGGATTTGAAGTCAGAAGTTTGTGGACAGAGAGAGGAAGTGTGGAATGTTGAAAGGGATAGATGAAGATAATATAATCTTGAAACGAAGAAGGCTTAGGTGTTAAATTACTATTAAGTAAATGCTTGAAATCGTATTGATAGTAGTTTTTTAAAAACCAAATTATAAATATATTAAAACAATATCTTTTTATTTTAAAAATTAACCTATCAAAATAATAAAAAATTAAAAATTTTCAAAATCATTTTCTAAATTGAAAAACAAACACTATGCTTAAGTTTATTAAACAAAAGATAAATATAAATATATAAAATAAATAATTTTTTTAAATAATTTAAAAATACATTTTTATAATTTAAAATTAAAAAAAAAACAGAAACATATTAACTCTATCACTATTATCTTCATTTTTATAATTTAAAACTAAAAAAAAAACAAAAACATATTAACTCTATCACTATTATCTTCATTTTTATTATCACACCTAAATATTATCTAAATTTACAATTTGTAATGCAAATTTTAATTTTAAATTTTACTAATAATCCGAATACTTTTAAGATATATTTTTTTATTAATTTAAATATTCAAATTAGTTTATTTATGAATATCTCGATTAATTTTATAAATTATAAATTAATAATTATATAAATTTATAATAATTCTAAGAAGATTTAAATTTATAATTATTAAAAAATTAACTTAAAACCTAATTAGTTAATTTATTTGTTTATATTATTTAAAAAACTAAAAAATAAAAAATAAGGAGAGAGCTAGAGAATTTCAATCCTAAATTTTGAAAAAAAAATTATAAGAGGAGGGTATTTTGGAGAATGAAATTAAGTTGGAACGGAAAGGTTGAGTTTGGGAATACAATAACCAAGTAACCAAGTAAAAGAGTGCGCGCACGATACGGCAAGCAATGACTCGGTGGAGGGGCAAGTTTTTCCCTCTGTTTAAGACTCAGGTGAGTTGGCAACGTGCGCGTACACTATGATTTTTTAAATTCGATGATAATGTATTTGCAATTAAATTTATTTTCAAATAATTTAAAAAATACATCTTCACATGTATTTAGAAGAATCTAATAAATTTTATGAGTGTTAAATGTTGACATTCAAAAACTTAAAAAGACAATAAATTATATTTCATACACAATAATAGGTAATATTGAGTTTAATGAATTCATTTACTTAAATAATGAATTGTATACATGATGGTGAATGGTGTTTATAAACAGTATTTTTGTAATTTTTTTAAGTGTATATTTAATAATGTGATAATCTTCATGATTATTTAAAAAAAATATATGTTGTTGTTTGTTTAATTAATTTTTTAAAATTTTTTAGCGGTATTTATATAAAATTATAATATATCTTAATTAACTAAATAATTTTAAATATATAATTAAGAAAAAACATAGAATATATTATACCGTACCATAAAAATAAATAAAACCCGAGACTGATGTTACATGTGATAAAATGTATTTTTTAATTAAAATAATATTTTTTATATCAGTATATAAGCCTAGACTTTCATTTAACATGAATAATTATTGTTGTGAAATTCATCAATTAAATTAACTTATTAAATTTTTGGTAATAAGATTATTCAATAAAAAATTAATTTATTTTTTATTAGAAAAAACATGTCATACAGGGCCCACCAAAACAAAAATCACATGGGAAAGGAGTATTCATGACTACAGTATTTATTTATGTTCGAGGGCGTTGTTAATTAATTAATAAATAAATAAAAATCAATGATAAATGTCACCTCCGCGGTTTGACGAGGAGAGAAAGTGAAAAGGGAGTTGCAGAGATGAGGGCAGAAATCACGAGAACGTGGTGGACTGGAGACTGGCTGGATCCAACCTTACCGAGCAATAATTGGATGGGCCATCATCGAGCATGCTAGGAAGGAGGGAGGTTCAACTAACTATCTTTTTTATAATATAGATCGATCTGGTTTGGTTTCATTGTTTGCACGGTTTGGTAATGATTAATTTTTAAAATAATTTGTATTAAAATAATATATTTTTTACTTTTTAAAATTTATTTTTAATACTAATGTATCAAAATAATTTTACAATTAAAAAAATTAAATAAAAAATAAAATTGTATTTTGACCAACCTTGAACCTAAAAACATACAGAGAAGGTTGAACCATGATTTTTACAATGGAGGTTAATCTTGTTAGTTTTTGTTACGAGAGAAGAGAGAATTTTGAGGGTGTGTTTGTTTTTTAAAATAATTTTTGTTAGAAATTAGTTAAAATAATATTTATTTTTTTTATTTTTTAAAATATACTAAGTAACTTTGACTTTATTTCTAGTTAAAAAAATATTTTAAAAAAAAATATAGGCGATTTTTTAAAATGGATTATATAATATAAGGTTATTCCCTTGTTTTCATTATCTTCATATGCTTAAAACACTACATAAGATAAATAAATTACATGAATTGCTCCTAAACTATATATTACTATTTTGATAGTTTATTTTAATTATCAAAATTTTAAAATAACATAAAAACAAGTCAACAATAAATATAAAGTATTAAAATCTAAAAATAATTAAATAATATCAAAATTCATCAAGTTATAAAATTGAATACTAAGATAGTTTTTAATGATTGTTTTGTTCATAGTCTTACATTATTCAATTGTACGATGTTAGGTGAAATTTGTGTGTAATTATTATTTTTTAAATTTATATATATTTATCCTAACTATCAATTACTAATTATTTGAAAGATAACTCAACTATTCCTAATTTTTACTTAAGTCCAGTTAAAAATATTTACATGATTAAAAATTTAAACAAATGAATGTCATTATAATCAACAAATTTATATAAAATCATTTTAAAAATAAATATATTTATTTGATAAATATTTAAATTTATTCATTTATAAAATAATTCTAAGCAATGTTTTAGAGATTAAAGAAAAATATTATAAATTAATTAAGTAATACAAGTGTTAAAAAAACCAGTTGTATCCAATTTATAAGAATAAATATTTCTTATATAATATTAATAATTATAAATATTTTTTGAATAATATTAATAACCAATAAAAAATCATTTCTTAACTTTCTGCTTTCCTCAGACAACGAATTTTTAGTAAGAAATCCCTAATTAACATTGTAATTAACGAATTCAACAATGAAAGGTTGTGACAATTTAGTGATCCTATTACTACTCACAAAGAACCTATAGCAAAGGCAAAGCTAGAGTTGGAAGCTCAATTATAAGGTATGATGAGATCCAAAACCTAAATGACGATTTGTAATTTTTTTTTAATTAAAATTCACGCCTAATACAAAATCTTTGTATTAAATGTTGATTGTTTAGAATCCAAACAACTCTTTGATTAAATGTTGATTATTTAGAATCCAAACAACTCTTTGATCTTAAATTAATTTTGGTTGTTATTTTTGAAATTCTAAAAACTCCATAGATTAAATGTTGATTTTTTTCAATTTTTTTTTGTATTTCAAATTTTTTTATTTCAAATTAATAAATTTTTTTTATGTTTTTACATTATTTTAATATGTTAATATAAAAAATAATTGTTTAAAAATAAATAAAAAATATTTTAATATATTTTCAAGTGAAAAATAACTGCAATATACTTTAAATAAATTTTAATACATGTTACGAAGAATATATGAATAAAATCTAAGGTTTAATAGTAAATTATTCATTCAACAAAATCTAAGAACTCAAATAAGGCTAGTGATAAAAAAACTCAAGAGTATTTAAAAGGAAGTTTTATATAAAGTTGTGAGTGTTTATTGGGTTTTAAATTAAAATTTTTGTTTAAAACATTATAAAGAGACAATCCTAATAAAATCTTGATAATTAACTAAACTTATGATCATTTAAAAACTCTTGTTTTTTTACAATTCTACCCTTTACTCAAAAAAAGCCAGAATAAATTTTGGTTTGTAGTTTATTTTAGGTTTTGCTATCAAGAACAGAAAATCAAGAAAGATTGAGAAATAATATTGCAATCATATCATGGCTATTAGAGAACACGTGTTAGATTGTTTTAAGATAAGATGATTGATCTTTGCCTCAGTTTATTTTTTATCCACCTTCGTTTATATTTTCGTATAAATTAAATCATTAGAGTAAAAGGTAACAACAGATTTACAATTCTACCCTTTTCTCAGCATCATTCCCTCGTTCTCATGGATTCCTGGGTGTCCTGGCTGTGGGAAATCACGATTCAGTGCCAGCTCCTTCTGGTAGTATTCATTTAGGTATTAACAAAATCATAATAACAAGCTAGTAATATTTCATTTATACGAGTGATTTGGTCATTATGAAGATCATAATGACAAATCTATAATCTTTTTCACATTTTTGTCTGACCGAGTCGGGTTCAAGATGTAGTAGTGTGAGATGAATTATGAAACAGTAATGAATGAAAATATGATATGCAGAAGTGTTTCCGCCTTCAAAAGACGTGAGATTTTTAATGGTTTTCCCAGTATATTATCGGCATTGATTTTCACAGAGTAGCCCTAGAACCAGCCTGCTAGAGCCCCAGGATCAGCCAGGCTGAATTTGGACAAAATCTAGCTCGTTTTGGCAATATTTTGTGAAGGATTATTTCTTTACGCACAATTCCTTATTGAAAATGATTCTTTCTAATGAATAATGTTTATCTGGTTGAATTATCTACAATTGCTATTTTTATACTGAGTGAAGAGTTCTGATATATGTTTCTATATGAAGTAGAGGTTCTTGGCAACATGTAATTCCTTCTTTGGATGAATTCTCTACAACAAACCAGTTTCTTGCTTGAAAAAAATTCTCTGTCAGCAACAAAAATATGAAAAGAATTCTCTGCTAATGTAAGATTTTGCAACTCTAATTCCACAGTAATGTATGAATACTATTCAGTATTCAGGATTATGAATAAACACAGGCAGCAGATTCCTTGAGCATTCCTCCATCTGATCTCATCTCAAAAACTGGGAAATCATTATATGATCTTCGTTCTCCATGGCCACCGTACTTGTTCAATATATCTCCCCTCTTCAAGCCTGAAGAGTTCTCGGGTTTCTTGTAAATCCGATTCCTAATGTGAGGATAGCCTGTGAAAAGATAGTTTGATGGATCAAAAACCGGGGACTCGGCCTTCTGTGGCACACAACGAGTGTTGCTTTGGAATTGGTAATTCTCTGATGGTTTGAAAAGAGGTGTTTCTTTCCTTGACAAGCTATTAGCCCTCAAACAGTTCTCCATCACCTTGATTTCCTCTTTGAATCTTTGTTTGATTTCTTTCACCCGATTTCGAAGCAATCTTGTGCGATTTGCAGATTTCAATTCCTCGACAACTTTCGATGCGTGTGATTTGCTCAAATTGTTGGAAAATGCATATGGAATTCTGTTGCACACAATGCAGAATTTCTTGCTTCTCTCCAAGTTGAAGTCTCTTCTCTTTATATTATCTGAGAGATATGAATAAGCCTGCAAGAAAAGGCGTATTCTTTTTCTGAGGATGCTGAAAGGAACATACATACATATATACAGAAAGACACGCAAGCATTGAATTTTATTTTTATTTTTTAAAAAGAACTGTTTCATGAACTTTTATGTAGATTCTCAATCACTAAAAGAATGGTGAAGGGTGTTGTGATATAATTTTATATCACGATACCCCAACTTGGCAGTTCCTGCTTCGCTTTTGAACAAGTTCATCAATCTTTCCCCATATTCGGCCAGTTTATGACTTCCACGAATGTCATGGCCGCAATCAGGGATATTCAAATGCCATTACTGCCAATGGCATTTGAATAAGGTGGAAGAAAAAGGAGAGAACTATCAAAAGATGGAAAAACTAACAAGAAGAAAACAAAGTTTGGTGAATTTTTCTTTTACAGGGGAAACAAGCCAGGGCCCCTTCTGTCACCCAGACTCTGCCAATGGCTTTATGGCTATGTCACACAGGGCAACTCTCAAAGTACAGAACCATTACTAGTCATCAAATATTGCATTTCATACTCATGAGCATTTATTTTACAGGCTGCTAGCTTTGATGTGATTACTGGTGCGAGTTTATCTACTCTAACAATAGAATCTAATGGTTTGAAATTAGATAACCAAGTTCAGTCAGTGCCCACGGATGGTCCAAAAATGCAAATGATTTTGCGTCATCTATCCATATTCTATATTTCTTAAATTCAATTTGATTCAAATGATTATCTCCATCATTAATCCATAAGAACTATCTAAGATCTATCTCATCTGATTGATTGCATAAACTAATTTAAGCAATAAATCTTCATTGAAATAGTAGTAATCCATGCAACTATACATGCCATGTTCTACTCATATCAATAAATATGAAGAGAATAGTCTATCTAACCTCCAAGACAAGCTTGAAGGCAACGTCAGCTTTAGGATGGTTGTTCTTGTCTGGGTGAAGTTGCAAAGCTGCCACAAGAAATTAACAATCCTCAACACAAACGGAAGGAAAAGCACATCAACATTTTATACATACATACATACATACATACATACATACATATATATATATGTATATATATATATATAAACAAAAACACACACCAACATCAACAAAACGTACTTACCAAGTTTATGATACCTCTTCTTTATAACTTCTAAGCCTGCATTTTCATCTACCTGCGAACGAGTCCGAGAACACATTGACTTAAATTGAAATAAAACATAAACAAACCTTGAGAAGTAATCAAGATCAAGAAGATTAACACATTACGTACTCCCAGAATGCGATACCAATCAATAAAATGCGATTCCACAGGATCACAGCAGCTACTATGATGCCTGTGAACACAGGAAACCAATAGGGCTGACAGAGAACAAATCTCAAACACTAGCTGGGATTTCTTGCTTTCTAATTCTAGTCCCATTTTGGAGAGAAGAGGGGGAAAATGAAGAATGGAACTGTTATATATACTCCTATTGTTGCTAAATGTGTATTGTATTAATGTTGGTGTACGTTTCGTTGGTCTTTAAGGAGAGGGAGTGATTGCAATGGTGGAGCAGTTAAGAATAGAGAGCAAAGTTTGCGGGAGAGATTTTTCAAAGTGGATCGGTTGTGGGAAGAGAAGAGATGGAGAGGTTAACGTTAATGTTTGACAGGGTTAATATTTGGATTTTGGCTCCAATATCCATCCCTCAATCCCTATTAGTTGGGTTGATTTCAATTTTAAAATCAAATCTAGAGGTTGGATTTTGAGAGCTTAGAGGCCATTCTTTTATCTTCTTCACGAGAAATTAAGAGGGCAGCCATTGTCATGTGTCAGCTCACCTGTATTCAAAAATAATGCTATGTGCCTTGAAATATTTGTTTCGAATCAGTTAGTATATCAATTGGGATCACGTCCATTGATCTTTAATGATATTTTCATGCATTAAATGGAATTTAATAAGTTCTACGAAGTGTTCATCTTAAAATTTGAATACAAAAGGTTAGGAAATTGAGTAAATCTCACTATCTACTAGACCGATTCCTTGAATTTATGGTAGATACCCAGTTATGGGGATATTTAAAGCTTTTTTTCTATATTTATATATAACATTTACTTAAGAAAATTGGAGCAAGCTTAAAAGGAAAGAACAAATAAATTCTCAATTACCAAAAAATTGGATTATGAAAAGGGAAAAGAAATGAGATTCAATCATATGCTTAAGAATCTAGAAAGCAAGAGGAAGGAGACAGCCACAAAATGTTGTGCTCCTGGAGTCAGACAAAACATTTTTCAGTCAAATAGCATCTATCGTGCCATGAAATGATATTGGGAATCACAGATCCATTGATAAGGGCGTCGGGTTCAGTAGAAAATATATGTTCTATGGAGCTGTGGCATTTCTCGATGTTAATTTTTAAAAAAAAACCAAAACAAAACAAAACATAATAATATATATTATTGGCATTGATTTTCACGGGACATGGAACTACAAGGAGTAGCGTGTAGGGGGGGAGCTAGTAACA